>NC_083281.1:24040518-24223536 GCF_963506605.1 Zootoca vivipara | reverse complement strand
TTTTCTCGCGAGGAAGCCTATTCAGCATAAGGGAAAATCCCTGTAAAAAAGGGATAACTTGGCAGCTATGATCAGACGTCGGGAATATTGCATTATTATTTTTCTGGTTAGCTCTTCTCTCCAGTTTCCTACAGTTCCTTTCACACCTTGCTACCTGTCATGCTCTGGAACGGTGGCTTTTTCACCGATCTACCAGCACATCACACCAAATTTCCTTCATGCTGGTGGGTCAGGGGTCAGCAAACTTTTTCAGCAGGGGGCCAGTCCACTGTCCCTCAGACCTTGTGAGGGGCCGGACTATATTTTGAAAAAAATATATATGAACAAATTCCTATGCCCCACAAATAACCCAGAGATGCATTTTAAATAAAAGGACACATTCTACTCATGTAAAAACATGCTGATTCCTGGACCGTCCGCGGGCCAGATTGAGAAGGCGATTGGGCTGCATCCGGCCCTCGGGCCTTAGTTTGGAGACCCTGGTTTAGCAGGACAAAACAACAAATACTGATGCTCCTATACCTTTCCACGCACACGTGCTTCTATTTCCCCAGGAAAACAGCTCTTTGCCACCCTGAATTTCATCGCTTGACTCCTGTGAATTTCTGAGTCATGGTAATGAGTACAAAAAAAATATTCCATTAGTTTCCTGGAAGTGGGTTTCACACCACGTGAAAGGTCAAATATAATGTGGATATTAGCAAGGAAGCGTCAGGGACATGAAGCAAACTGCTGTGTGAATGCAATCACTGTCACCCACTCTGCACTTGGATCCAGTCTGGGATGCAGAGGAGAGAGCGCTCCCTGGAAGGGGCTGATGTCTATCAAGGGCAAGACAGCCAGATCCTATATGGGAACTGGAACTGGAAGAACTTGTGCTTACGCTTGCTTTTCCCTCCCTCCCTCCCTCCCTCCCTCCTCCCTCCCATTCCCTTTTTCCTCACATGTTGTGTCTTTTTAGATTGTCATCGTGAGGGCAGGGAGTATTTTAATGCTGGATTTTGGCAAGCTGCCCTGAGAGCCTTTTTGGCTAAAGGACGGGGTGCCAATGCCATAAAGAACCAATGGTGACAGAGAACATTCCCACCCGCCATGATCAACCTATGGAACTATGGCCACTAGATAATGTGAGGGATAGAGCAATAAATGAGCTTGAGAATTTGAAAGAAAAAGAAGTTGGTGCATTATTCTAATTTCACAACTTCTTCTAACTTGACTTATCTTCCACCGCAAGTGGAAGCCGTGTCTATGTATACGTTCTCAAGACATTTCAGAAAAATGTATGGGAGAAGAAAATCCTGCCACCAGTTAAAACCTAAGGAAACAAAGGCCTTTTTGTTGCTATGGGTTAGGTAAAAGTAAAGGTAAAGTTTACCTTCCCAACGCAGCGGTACCTATTTACTGACTTGCACTGGCCATGCTTTTAAACTGCTAGGTTGGCAGGAGCTGCGATGGAGCAACAGGAGCTCACCCCGTCTCGGGGATTTGAACCACCAACCTTCTGATCAGCAAGCCCAAGAGGCTCAGTGGTTTAGAACACAGTGCCACCCGCGTGGATAAATATGTGTGCACAATGGAACCTATTAGCCCATGAAGCTCAATGCCACTGAATGATGCAATCATTTTCTTTCCGAAAGAGCCATACAAATACATAAAATGTGGGTGGTCCAGATGCACATTGTCCAGATCATGGATTCTGCTTACAGCATCTCTAACGGATAAGGCTGCTTTGGATGGTATCTGTAATGGCACCCAAACACACCATCAATCGAGCAGACAAATAACCTGGTTCAGATGTAATAATCCACGAGCCAGAAACTATGGTTTGTTGGAGCAAAGCATAGCCATGATTCTGAGTGCTCCTTTCTCCCATCCTCCTTTTGCATAACCATCTTAAGAAAAGACATCCTGGTTTGTTAAACCACAATTTCCTCATGATGACTCAACTGGGAATCTGATTGAACAGCTCCCTACAAAGCAGGATGAAAATGGGGCACTTAATGAAAATGAGACATCCAGGAGCATGGAGGAAAACTTAAAGAAGCAAATCTCCTTCACTCTTAACATGATTTTATTCAGTTTTATTTCTGACAAACAAAATATTGGAATAGCAAATTATTCCACCTTACAAATCAATGAAAATTTCCTGGTAAGAATGGTATGTGGCTGCTTGAGAAATGCCTCGGCAGATCTTTAGTTTGGCAGAGTCTCTTCATGAGATGTGCTTTCCTGAGGGACTTGCTACTTGCCAATTTTGGTGAGTATTTTGGGAGCGGCAGTGCACTGGGGATTTTTCAGAATTTCCATGTACATTCCAGGGATCCCAAAGTAACGTGGCTCATTCAGACAAGCACGTTTGGTTGCACAACCACGCTTTGCGTAAGTGTAGATCTGACCATCTGCAGGAAAGGAGGGGGGTGGAATTATACTGTTAACCATTCTGAAACCTCTGGGTATAGGACAGTATAAAATAAAATAAAATAAAATAAAATAGCTCGGTAAGGAATTCTCCCAGCATCTCCTATGAGTCTTTAAAAACATTATTTATGCTTTTCAGGTTTATACATTTCACTAATTTAACAATCATTTTAACATTTCAAAACTTGACTTCCTTCCCCCTCTTTCTGAGGTTCCTTAAATTTATTTTTAATACCTTCTGCATATCCAAATTAACTTTATTTGCTCATTTATTTATATTCTTATAAAACTCTCCTATGAGTCTTAGCCATCATACATTTGCAGCAAAAGTTGGTCCTTTTAAAAAATGATGCAACTTTCTGTTGCTCTATTTTTTAAGACCAGAAGCATGTCTTGGCCTGTCTAGTCCAGCATCGTGTTCACACAATGATTGTCCTGGCTCCCACCTTTTGATGAAAGACTTGGATTCTTGGTTTGAGAGATCCCAAAACTTGTATAAAAGAAGTCCGTTCAGCACAGGCTCCTAGATTCTCAGTTCAAAGGTACAATGGCAGAGACTAGGACCCATGCCTAGGCAAAGCATAGCTGTTGACCCAACACTGGACATGTCCCTTCCATTCCATTCTTTAAGGAACGGGGCAAGTCCATCAGTCTTGTCCCAAGTGAGAATCTTGGACCTGCCAAGAGGCACTCCTACTGGGGGGCAGGGGACTGCCGAGTTTGTTCACAGCTATGCTGGTGGCAGTGTGTCCTGAGTGATGGGACTTGCATCCCACCATCTCCCTTCAACTCTGACCACACTGGCTCTCTGGTTGGCCAGATAGCGCCTCTGTTGCTAAGGGAACCTCATCCCTAGGAGTGGGGCTGGAGCATCCTCGCTAGGTTCCCCTTTCCCCTCCATGATGCCTGGTGGATGAGTGGAAAAGTCTGGTGGCTTTGGGGTGAGACCGTCCTTGGGGTCACTGCTCAGAGTAACTCCACCTCTGACCTCAACACCTGAGCTGGGTGGTTGTAGAGTGGGGCCCTCTTCTGAAACACTGCTTGCTTGCCCTCCATTCTCCCAACCCAAGGTCCTCCTCTTCTTTCCCTTCTGACATCTCTTGCCAGTCATGCTCCTCCCTAGCCAATGTCAGAAGGCTCATAAACATCACCAACCAGATGCTTGTGGAATGCCAGCAAGCAGGGCCTGAGCGCAACAGCACTCTCTCCACTCTTGATTTCCAAAAACTGCTTCTGATGGTAGAGAGAGCAGCCATCAAATCACCTGATGCCTCACCTCACCTGATGCATCACTGCCAAAGTGACCCACAAAAGGTTTGCCACTTCAGGATCTGGCCCTCTGGCCAGATCCAGTTCTCAACCCCTGCCACAGAAATGCATCAAGTATTAAGGTATTCATGCAACCATGGCTGCCAGAATGTTATTTGCCCAGAGGTGGAAAGAGGATACTGTCCCAACAAAGGAAGAATGGCAAGTAAAGTTAATGGACTATGCAGAAATGGCAAAACTTACGGGAAGATTAAGGAATCAAGAAGAAATAATTTTCAACAAAGAATGGGGGAGATATGTGGATTATTATTTTAAAAAATGTAAACAATTAAATACATTAGCAGGGCTAACTTAAAATCTAGCAGTTAAAATGTGACCTTGAAGGAAATACAAAGAGCAGTAAACAAAAGGAGTTAAGGAGGAGGTGCAGTTTTGTAAATGTTTGTATAGGGAACCAAGGAAGGGGAGGAGGGTAGTCTAAATAACTATGCATGTGATCATATTTTTTTATTATTATTGTTAATTTTAAAAATGGGGGAGGGGGTAAAAAGGAATAATTAAAGTTTCTGTTTTCTTAAGCGCCAGAAGGTTACCATCACAACTTCCAAACGCTGAAATTTAGAGTCAGATCTTGTTTGTATCCTCCAAAGAGCTCAAGACACAGACCCTCCACTTTATTCTCACAACAACCCTATGATGTAAGGTAAAAAAGGTAAAGAACCCCTGACAGTTAAGTGCAGTCGCAAATGACTCTGGGGTTGCGGTGATCATCTTGCTTTACTGGCCGAGGGTGCCGACATTTGTCCGCAGACAGTTTTTCCGGGTCATGTGGCCAGTATGACTGAGCTGCTTCTGCAAAACCAGAGCAGCACACAGAAACGCCGTTTACCTTCCCGCTGGAGCGGTACCTATTTATCTACTTGCACTTTGACATGCTTTTGAACTGCTAGGTGGGCAGCAGCTGGGACAGAACAACGGGAGCTCACCCCATCATGGGGATTCAAACCGCCGACCTTCCGATCAGCAAGCCCTAGGCTCTGTGGTTTAGACCACAGCGCCACCTGCGTCCCCATGATGTAAGGTAGATTGAGAGAATTGTGACCTGCTCAAGGCTTTCTGGTCAAACAAGGACCTGAACACACGTCCCCAGAGTCTACATCCAGCACTCTAACCATGACATCATACTGATGCTCACCTTGTCCCCCAAAGTTTGCTTCACACCATCCACGCACCTTGAATGAGCCCTAGCTTCTTCCCATTTCTTCTACACAAGATGACATTGCACTACAAACTCTTAGGCCTTACCCTGCTCCACAGAAAAATCATAGTAGACACAGTTGTCTTCCCAGCCATTGCAGCTTATTATCTCGGTGGGTAGGCAGCTTGGGTCCTGTGAGAAGCACCCAGGACATTTCAGTCCGTTTGGTCTGGTCTGCAGCCGGCGCACTGGGAGCAAGCAGAGAGAATGTGTAGAGAACAGTTTTTCCTATCGCCCAACAAACCAGTTTCAGGAATCCCAATGGAAAGGAATCACACACTAGGTTGGTGCATCAGAAGTGGTCAAATTCCAAATCCCCTGTAGCTTTGGGTAAGGGGTCATAGCTCATTGGCAGGGCACCTCCACCTCCACATAGGGCTGGGAAAGAACCTTGCCTGAAGCCCACTATTGGCCAAGCTTGGAGTCCAACAGCATCCAGAGGGCCACCAGTCCCCCCTCCCTGGTGCAGATGATACTAAATGGACCACTTATCTGACTCAGGATAAGAAGAACAGGCTGTGTTCTACACACACTCCCATATCACTCTGTACCTTCCTTCCAGGCAAACAGAAAACACAATCAGAGTTGCAGGACAGCATCTTCCTTGGAGGTTTTTAAGCAGAGGTTGGATGGCCATCTGTCATGGATGCTTTAGCTGAGATTCATACATTACACAGGTTGGACGAGATGACCCTCATTATCCCAACTCTACAATTCTACGATTCTTCCAACAGAATATTAAACACATGATAAAACATCAAACATTAAAAACTCCTCTAAACAGGGCTGCTTTCAGGTGTCTCCTAAAAGTCAGGTAGCTGTTTATTTCCTTGATATCTGATGGGAGGACGTTCCACAGGGTGGGCACTACCGAGAAGGCCCTCTGCCTGGTCCCCTATAACCTCACTTCTCGCAGTGAGGGAACTGCCAAAAGGCCTTCGGAGCTGGACCTTAGTGTCCGGGCCGAACGATGGGGGTGGAGATGCACCTTCAGACATTCTCCATGCCAACATATCCCCAAGTATCATCATTGTCCATTACTAAGAGCCATCTTAGGCACACAGGAAGCTCTCTTACGCTGAGTCAAACCAATGGTCCATCCAGCTCAGGACTGGCTACACCAAGCAGCTCTCCCTAGTTTCAGAGAGGGGTCTTGCCTGGCCCTATCTAGAGATGCTGGAGATTGAACCTGAGACCTCCTGCAGGCCAAGCAGATGCTCTTTCACTGAGCTGTCTCTACACATCAGTGCAAAGGACTAGGGGAATCAAAAAGCTGGGAACAGATGCTTACTTGTCACTTCTCCACTGTTGCAGAGATCCTTGCGGCAGCACTTTGCAGCTCTCCGTTCGCGCTGGTTAGGAAAAGTGAAGCTCGTGGGGGATGAAGGGCAGTACATGAGCTTGGTGCAGCCTTTGTAGGTGGCCAAGGACACATCATGCCCTGGAGTTTTCACAGAGGAAAGCCATCAACATGCATTGGTTTTGTAATTTATCATTGCACTATATATTCTGCTTTAAAAAATACAAACTCCAAAGCAGGTAACGAAAGAATAGAAATGATAAAGACATTATGGGTAGGAGAATCTGAGAATTTTGTATTCTCTTAGTGTCTCATTTGTTCAGCCTAAGTTCAGTTCTCCACATTTACACATTTGAGAGAGATATTCAACATTTTTTTGTGAATTTCTCTGAATACACCCATCTTTGTATGCAATTGTGACTAATGTAGACACATGCTCACAAAACTGTTCCCCCCCAAATATAATGCATTTTATATGACACTTTCACAAATGCATGCATTTAAAGCACCATTGCCACACTGTATGCATTTCTGTACACTAGAGAAATGCCTTTCTTGGCTAGAGAACTGCACTGCAAAATTCAGAGTTTGAAGGATGGCTACGTTCCAATTCATGTATTGGTTCAGAAAGGAGGAATTTGTCTGTAAAAAGTAAAATGAAACAAATTTCTATCCCCCATCCCTACATCACTGCTTAGCCCTCATCCTACCAAAAGTTCAGACACGTACTCACATACCACAGCATTTCACTGCTTGGGGAAAACACGGCTCCCTAGGAATCAAATCCCAGGAAATGATCTGAAAGCATACAAAGCCACTTCCTTGCTGAAGCTAAGCAAGTCTGGGGCTGGTCAGCTCCAAGCTGGGGGACTGCATCGAAAGCACACATGTACCCCACCTTGGTCACTATAACAGAAGAAAAAACCCAATATCAATGCAAAAGAAATGAATGAATGAATGCATTCACCCACCAGTTGTGGTCTCTATGGTAAGGATGAGGCAGGCAGTTTGGGATTGTTCACACAGAACTGGCACCCCAGTACAGGAGTCCGTGTTGCTGCTGCAGTGCTCACAATGCAAGCAAAGACCTGGAAGGAATCACAGAATCATATCAATCAATCAATCACATCTTTATTACGGTCCTGGACCAGCATAAGCAGGGTAGGGAACAATCATTTAAAATCTGCAAAACATTTTGGAAAGCTAAAATTATTAAAACAGCTAAAATTATTAAATAAGAATCTAAAAGAAGGGTTAGGGGCATTAAACGGATGTGGAAGAGCATAAGAGGTTAGCATAAAAAAGGTTATGGGTAAACAGAATCATAGAATTAAAGAGTTGGAAGGGACCACGGGGATAATCTAGTCCTACCTCCCGCAATGCAGGAATCTTTTGCCCAACAAAGAGGCACTGGAATGAGTCATGGGCGTGGTGGGGAAGCAATTCAGGCATATTTATTGCTAGGGGAAGACAAACGAGCCCAGACTTCAAATGATTCTCTGCTGCAGACCTCAGATTCTTCTTCTTTATTTCTTCTGTTGCTTCGAGCATCACCCATTCTTTGTGAAAAAGCAGCATGGCAAAAGGTGGGGTGGGTGACTCATTAATGCAGTGGACAAGCAAAAGGGAAATGTGGCTGTCAGTCACACATTTCCATCACTTTTACAGTTGATTTCAATTATTTTAAAACGTTTAAATTGTTCTTACCTGCTTCATTTTTAATATCACTACAGTCAAGCACTGCATTCATTTTGGTAAACAAATATTGGAGGAGATAGGTGGAACTGGCAAATCTGGTGTTAATTTTCGAAATAGCAAGTGGCTAATCCATTGGCAACCTGGCATGCATGTTATTGTCCCATCACGCATCAACTGAATGCATCTTAAAATTAAAATGCTTGTTTTGTTTTGGATGCATTTGCTGTCCTGGGCTCCTTCTGGAGGAAGGGAGGGGTATAAATTACAACAACACCAACAACCCACTGGAAGGGCCCTGAGTGGGAGGCAGGGAAGGGAAGATCTCCCGAGAAGCTGGGAGAAGAAAGGAAAGCTCCCAGGTGAGAGCTGGGAGGGTCTACCACTTTCTGTGTGAGCCAAGAGTGAAGAGATACCTTTCAGAGAGGACTCTTTTTTGTTGTGTTGTGTTATGTTGTGTTATTGTTCTCTCTCTCTCTCTCTCTCTCTCTCTCTCTCTCTCTCTCTCTCTCTAATTTAGATTAGTTTTTTTTTCTTACTCTCACTTGATTCTCATCCTGAAATGAGTGGGCATGACTAGCTCAGCTCCCTTCATTTCAACGGGTCCACTTTAAGTAGAATTTAATTGGATGCAACACATAGCCATCGCGATTCTATGTGCCCTTACCTGCGACAAACAGGATGGAGAAGAAGAAGGAGATGAGAGATGTCTGCATGGTCTCGGGACCCCGCAAAGGAGGCAGAGGAAGTGTGGAGCTGAGATGGCAGCTGTATGAGGGGTAACTAGCTTAGCCTGGCTGATGGGGATTTATAGCTCCAGGGTTGGACAGGGTCGGAAGGTGGGGTATGCAAGGAGAATGGGCTGCGTGGAACAGTTCCTGCTCCATCAGACTCCATAGGAGATAAATCACCAGGTGAAACCAGCACCTGTTCTGGGCTTGGTGGCCATAACGACATGCAAAGGCAAATGAATGGTCACTTCTCAGGCTTCTGGGACTGGGGCCAAGGGGCTGGTTTCCAAATGGTGTTTGTTCCAGTCATTTACTGCATCCATGGCATGAAAGGGTTGGACACTCTGATGCTATCTACATGCCAAGTAGGTGATCTACCACTGAGCTAGCTTTATTAATTCTCCCAGAACTTTGAAGACCCTTTAAAGATTTCTTCCATCATTTTAATTACATTTAAATCTGTGGCTTCATTGCTTTATGGCTGAATCATGTGCTTTCATGCTTTGCTGATTCTCTGAGCTGCCCAGGGAGCGCTGTTAGCAAGCAACTTATTAACGTGTTCATGGCAAAGGACATAACTAAACAAATGTCCTTTTTCTGGCCAACACTGACTTTATACCAAGACTGTGACTTATCTCCCTGCTGTCTCTTTTATTATTATTATTTTTTCTTTCTTTTAAAAAGAAACTTTATTTCATTCCTTTAAAAAATTTACATGATCAAAGAAAAAAGAAAGAAAACAAACAAACAAAGGAAAACAAAAATAAACATTAACAAACCTTATCAGCGTAAAATCTTCAAATCAAAATTTACAGAATAAAGCATACAAATGCGAAACAAAAGAAAAATGGTAAAAATTATAAATTGACTTCCTACTATTGATAATGCCGCTTCCCTTTAGGATAGATTCTTCTTATCTTGCATTGTCTATGTTTAATTTACATCAATTCAATATACATTATTTCTCTATACTACTCTATGCATACCTTTTCTATGTTTCCCTGCATATCTTTCAATTTAAACAAATCACCAATTCAGTACTAAAATTTTCTTTAATCAGATAATCCTCAACATATTTCCATTCGATTCTACATTTCTCCTTCGGGATATTCCTGATTGCTGCCGTCATTTTGGCTAAATTCACAAATTCCACCAATTTTTCCTGCCATTCTAAGACTGTTGGGATTTTTTCTCCCTTCCAATTTTGAGCAATGAGGACTCTGGCTGCGGCACACGCGTACAGAAGTATGTTTTTTCTGTCACCTGGGATGTTTTCGGTTACCATGCTTAACAAAAATAATTCTGGTTTCTTTTTGAACGTTAATTTTAACATCTTTTAAAACTTCTCATAAATTATATTCCAAAATTCATGAATTTTTCACATTGCCACCAACAATGGTAATAGCGACCAATTTTTCCCCGGCATTTCCAACATTTATTCGAATTATTCTTATATATTTTAGCAATTTTATCTGGTGTCAGGTGCCACCTATAGACCAATTTTAGCATATTCTCTTTTATCCCTGCACACACTGTAAATTTTATTCCCTCCCTCCATAATTTATCCCATTGATTACTATATAGGGGTCTCCCAATATCTTGGGCCCATTTTATCATGGTAGCTTTCACGGCTTCATCTTTTAATTCCCATTCTAAGAGAAAATTATATAATTTTGCCAATGATTTATTCGGATATTCGATCAAAACTTCTTGTATTTTAGATTTATACCAAGACTGTGACATCTCCCTGCTGTCTCTTGCTCACACAAGACTGGATGATTAAAAGGGGATACATACCATTTTGCAAAGTGCAAACATTTTTGAAAGCCAGGAAGAGTATCAATAAGCATGAACAAACTTAGGACAGGAGTACGGAACCCTTTCGGGTCTTGTGGTCCCCTGTAAGCATTCCCTCCTGGTGGGTAATGACTGTTTAGGGAAGTTTTTAATATTTAATCCTGTATTGTTTTAATATTCCATTGGGAGCCACCCAGAGTGGCTGGGGAGACTCAGCCAGATGGGTGGGGTACAAATAAATTGTTGTTGTTGTTGTTGTTGTTGTTGTTGTTGTTCAACCCTACTTTCTGCAGGGACTGGCTGCACTATATACTGTACTTTTCCTTCTATTAGACGTCCCCATGCAGTAGACCCCCCATTTTGGGGGACTCAATTTTAAGAAAATGAGCAGAGATGGGTCAAAGTTGTTGAGCCTCTCCTCCACATGCAGCTGCGGGCAGGAAACACTCCGTAGATCATTTCCCCGCGCATAGGTAGGGAGTGTTTCCCTTGCGCAGCAGCAGCAAGGGAAGTTGCGAGCCAGCCAGCCAGTGCCCCAAATCGCTCCCCGCACGCAGCAGCATTTTCCCCCATGCCACTATCCGTGTATTGGACGACTCCAGTTTTTTGACATGATTTTTGTTTCAAAGAATCTCGTCCAATACAAGGAAAAATACGGTAGCTCCCCATGGGGTACTTAGTCACACAGCCAATCCAACCACATCTGCACCTGTCACACACCTGACATAACATATAACATCAGGTGTGGAGCAGATGGGTGTGGTTTGAAGAACATGGCATTGCGAGCGAAACTGCTCCTCATGGCAGTTCAGATCTGGGCCGAAGATTCCCCACCCCTGACTTACAGAACAGCAATGTGGAAATGATGGGCATTTCTGGCTTGCACAGAAGTGCCTGTTGCAGTGAGTTCCAAAACACAGGCTACAGATAACAATGAAAAAGCAGCATGCAGTGATTTAGAGCCATCCCAGGAGCCTCAAAGAAACAGAAACTTCTTCACTCTTGACATGATTTTATTCACTGGCAAAGAAAAATATCCAAAGTATAAAATTGCATAGGATTAGTGGAAATGGAAATTGCCTGCTAAGAATGATGCCTGGATTCATTTCTTTTTAACCTCGCCTTATCTTCCAGGAAGCTGGAGAGATGTTTAACACATATTTATTTATGTTCTGAGGGCCTTCCTTGCAACTTGCTAGTGCATGTATTTGACAGCTGGAGTGCACATGGCGGTCTTCCAAATTTCTACGTACAATCCAGGTATCCCGAGAGTACGTGGCCCGATCACACAGGTGTGTTTGGTCCCACAGCCACGTTTGGCATAAGTGTATATCTCATTACCTGCAGGAATTGAGAAGAAGGTTGATTTGGTTTAAGTTGAGCAATTGACATGGAAATGGGTGCTAAAATTCCACTTGGTTCTGATAGATTTCCAGAAGTGAAATGTTGTGAAAGATTGCATAAAACGTGAAAGTTATCAAGTAATCAAACGTCAGGAAAATGGAATAAAGTGCTGTCTGAATTCAGCCTTACCCTGCTGTACGGACACATCATAGTAAACACATTTGCGCTCCCAGCCGTGGCAGAGTAATGTCTCCGTGGGGCGGCACCTTGGATCCCGCGAGAAGCATCCAGGACACTGTAAGCCATTTGGCCTGGCCCCTAGCCGTGGCACTGAGAGCAAGCACAGAAACAGGGAAGAAACACCTCATCTCAGATCCATTTTCAGATTTTAGATCAGGCATCCCCAAACTGCGGCCCTCCAGGTGTTTTGGCCTATAACTCCCATGATCCCTAGCTAACAGGACCAGTGGTCAGGGATGGTGGGAATTGTAGTCCAGAACATCTGGAGGGCCGAGGTTTGGGGATGCCTGTTTTAGATAGTTACCCATCCGCCAGTCATTCCCCTTTGGGCTTCTGTCACAATCTGCAAACATTTCACCAAAGCAGCAACTATCCAACTGTGTGGCCCCTTCATGGGGAATTCTGTAAGTCCTTGGGCACCCAGGGCCCCAGGGAGTTGGCACCTATGATGCCACCCCAATCACCCAGCGGTGCAAGATTCCAGTGGTTCCAGGCTCCCACCCAGGGTTCATGTTTCCTTTGGAATAATGGGCAGCAGAGACAGTGGTGCCTTTATGGTATTTAGTTGTTGTTGTTTGGGGGGGGGGTTGCACATATATACAACCTGAGCCTACGATGGAGGGATTCATAGGACTAACACGCCAAGAGGGTCTTGCTTCTCCCATTGCCACAGTCTTGGCATCAAGGAGAAACCAGGCATGGCTCTGTCTCTCTGGCTTCCCAGCCTGCAGCTTTGCTTCCAGCTTCTAGCTCTCACACAACTCTCCCTCTGCTCTTTGTCTTTCTAACTACCAGCAAGTCAAGAAAGGGAGACCTAACCAGTTGTTGTCTGGCACAAAGCCACTTCCTTTGTTACTTTGCATGGCCCATACAAAAGAGGTTTAAATATGCTCTCAAGGCAAATCACCAACCCTAACCCTGCTTGCAGCATCAACATGTTCAGCCAAAGATCAGAACAGGCTCTATGTTGTGGTATTTTAAGGTTGTGGGTCATAAAAACCTTTTGACCCATGGAGTTTACTGCCGGCAGGATAATCAGCTCGATTTACAACCTTGTCCAATGTTTATGGCTGCCCAGCATTCTTCCAAATGCGCTCAGCCACACTTCAATTCTCTTCAAACATAGCGGAGTTCCAGCACAGCAAGGACGATGGCAGTTATCTGTGTCTCAGGCATGGTGTCTCAAATAACAACTGACACCAATGCTTCTATTCTAATAGGTCTTTATTTAGAAGCATAAAGTAACAGAAAAACCAACTGAAGCTAGCTGCATGTCTGCAGCTCTTATCTCTCTTACAGAAACGAAAACAAACTCTCTCAGACTCATACTCCTACATACTCAGACAGACTGAGACAGAACCAGCACTGAGAACGAAGGTGAAAATGCCCGGATAATATGGGCAGTTACCCAGAGAATAAGAACGCCCACAGGAGTGTTTAACTCTATCCTGTCTAGAATCCCAACACTCTATGTACATATTAGAATGTACTATGTAGCATATTAGAAAGGTCTGCATTCGATCTCTCATGAGGACAAGAGACACCTCTATTTGTATGCACCCAGCTTAACACCTAAAAGTCTGGGGAGGAGGTAGAGTTGCAATCCTGTTCCCACTGTACACAATCAGCCCTGCCCCCCAGGTTTTGAAGGTGAAAACATGATGGTTGTTAGGATTGCCATATGTCCAGAATTTCCCGGACATAGCTGGCAAGCAGCTGTCGGAAACTGTCCAGGCAGAAATCGGCTAAAAGTTGGCTGTATGCTAACCCAGTGATTTCCCCTTAAAAACAGCTCATTCTGAGCTTAACAACTTGGCAAAAAAAAAAACTCACCAACTTTTCTGTCCAGGTTTTCACTTTTTGAAATATGGCAACCCTAATGGCTGTACTCTAGGGACACATCCAAACCATAGATTTAAAGCACATGGCTTCCCCCAAAGAATCCTGGGAACCATCCTTAACCTATCATAGAGCTACCATCCCTGGCACCTTTAGAAAACTACAGTTCCCAATATTCTTTGAGGTGGGGAGACATGTGCTTTAAATGTGACCTAGTTCATACTAGATTTTTTCAGAGGTTATTCCTGCCATTGCAAGGAAGCGTGTTACAAATCATGGGTGCTGGCTGAGATTGATTCACAATTCTCCATGGCAATGTTTCCCAGGAGCAACTGGTGTCCCCTGGAGCAATGCTGGGGTGCAGTTTGGTGACGTGAATCACCCCATTGAAGAGGAAGAGCTTGGAAAAGTCATGCCAAGGTGCTTACGTGTCACTGATCCAGCATTGCAGAGATCTTTGTGGCAACACTTGGCAGCTCTCCGTTTGCGCTGGTTTGGGAAAGTGAAGCCCATGGGCGTTGGAGGGCAGAACTTTTTCTTGGTGCAGCCTTTGAACGTGGAGAACCATCGGTCATTTCCTGGGGTTTTCATGGAGGAAAGGCAAAAAGGAAATCAAGAGCAATGTCAATCTGAGTACATTCATTTTTGTTTACTTGCTTGTTTATTTTTGACATGCATATCCTGGTTAAAGGCACTACCCAATTTTGCCTGCGGCAACCCCCACCCCCTGGCAAAGGGCCAAAAAATCACCCACCAACGATGTTCTCTGAGGTGAAGGTAAGGCAGGCATCTTCAGACGGTGGGCAGGTATAGGGCGTCCCAGTGCACGAGTCACTGGTGGTGCTGCTGCAGTGTTCACAGTTCAAGCAAATTCCTGGAAGGGAAAGGAAACAGCAGAATGAAACAAAAGGCTGAGTTACAGTCAGGTGGTAGCAAGTGAGGTTTATTCAGGTCTGGCCCAAGACATTTTGCATACCTCCCCCCCCCCCAACATACCCCCCCCCCATGAAAATAGGGATGTCCTAAAGAATGTGAGACATTCCGGGATCAAATCGGAAAATTTGGGTGGCTTCTGTAAATCCAGGTCTGTCCCTGGAAAACAGGGGCAGTTGCAGGATCTGGTTTTGGCACCCTGGGTAAACCGCAAAGGAGAATTCCCTGGATGCCAAGATCCATCCAACTACCGTTTGGTGAGAGAACCCCAGTAGAGATATAAAATCACAAAATATATAGCAAAGTAAAGCATGGAAATATAGGTTGTTAGATCTTTAAGACATCTCCTACAAAGTGCCTTCCAAAGTTCACCTCTTCCCCTAGCATACAAAAAGACCATATGTTTGGTAAGTTAAAATGGTTTACTTACAAACCCTCCAAAGATCATATTCATGTGTTTTTCCATACAGCTTTGAGAAAACGTTGCACAGGCAGTAAAAACTGGCTTAGTTATCGTGGTGAAAGTTCTGAAATTATTGGAATGCAAACACAACAATGGCTTGTAAGAGCCATGTGGCCTGAGCTGTAGCAACCAGCTCAAAACGTCTTCACTCATTGAGCTTCTCTGGTAGATTGACATATACAAAGCCTTTGATTGCCTTCCTCCCAAGGTGAGAGGTAGTGGCCTAACTAAGCCTTGCAGACCAGTTTATGACATTAACCCTTCATGCATTAATTAGACATAACCATGTTGCTTATATGAGGCTGGTTACCCCACAATTTGTACTACAACACCCATCTGATTTGCAGGATGCCAGGCTGGCAAAGGCAGGCGTAAACAATATCAGATTAGATAAACAAATAACATGGTGTAAGGCAGCAAAAGTAGCCAACGTTGTGGCCTCCAGGTACTGTCGAACTACAACTCCCATCATCCTTCATCCTCCCATCATGGGAGCTGGAGTCCACAGTGCCTGGAATGCATTACACTGGCTACCCCTGGCTTAAGCGGTTAAGTCCTGTTGACATACCTGTAAGAGGCAGGAGAACAAAGAAGTAGAAGATCAGAGACGTCTGCATGGCCTTGGGAACACATGCAAAAGAGAAAGGAAAACTCGAGCTCAGGTGGCAGCTACAGCAGGGATCTCTACTCTATTTTTTTTTGAAATATTTTTATTCCTTTTATAAAATTAATAACAAAGACAAAAACAATAATCAATAACAATAACAACCAGCATCAAGTCTCTCTCCCTGCCACCTCCCATATCTCCGTTTAATTTCACCCGTAACAATGTCCATTCCCATTTCAAAGTCCTCTTCCCCTCTCAGCTGCAATTCAGATTCTTTCTTCTGTGTAGAAGTGCAGGCCTTCCATACATCTTCATCATTTATGCCCTCCTCTCCAGCATTTCCCCATCAATTCCCCTCTTTTCTTCAGTCTCGACTTTTTTTTCAGTCTCCTCCTGGAAACCTTCAACGCATTTCTTGAATTTTTGCACTTCATCCATACATACTTTCGTTTCCTGTCTATTCTCCTTGATTAAATTCATCACAGTCTGGTAGAAGATCTCTGTTATGTCTCCCATCTCTCCAGTTGAAGGTCGTTGCAGGCAAAAACAGGAAATGGGGGGGGGGGAGCTTCACTCCAACTCAAGACTCTCACAATGGCTAAATGCAAAGCAGAAATTGAAAGTATCCTTCCATTGTGTCATCACAATGCTTTCCCGCAGCGCTGAACAGGAGTGTTACTTTCAAGTCCAAATCACTACTTTCACAGGGATTTAAAATGAAAATTAAATTCTTCCCCCTTTCCCTGCTTTCAGGGGGAAGCTCAAAGTCCAAACTTCTATGCCCCCAAAATGCTCGATTTGGGGTTCTTCTGGGGGTCCGCTGTGCTGGAGCGGCTCCCCCCGCCTTTTACACGCCGAGGTCCGCTCCGCTGAATGGACCTCCGCCTGCTCATGGCGTCACACTCAACAGGAAGCCCTACATCAGGGATCTCTATTCTAGTCTAGCTGTTAAGGGATTTGGCTTGTGGTCCAACTGGGCTGCAAGGATAACTGAGGGAGAGTGACCAGCAACAAATATGTGCTTGCTGGCCGTGGACATGTGGAACATTCCTTGCGCTTGGTCTGGAAACTGTAGTGAGCATACAACATGACAGCACAACTTCTGATAGGAACTAGACCCTATCATCATATTACACATCTACCCAAAAGTCCTCTATGGTTGTCAATGTGTTATGAGGCCAACTTGAAGGTGTTACTCTTAAGGTGTGTTAGTTTTCCTGAATATAATGCTACCAGTAGTGCTTCTTTCCTGTTTCCTAAAGCTCATTTCATACTGCAATACAGTCATACCTCGGTTTAAGTACGCTTTGGTTTGAGTACTTTCAATATAAGTACTCCGTGGACTTGTCTGGAACGGATTAATCCACTTTCCATTACTTTCAATGGGAAAGTTCGCTTCAGGTTAAGTACGCTTCAGGTTAAGTACAGACTTCCAGAACCAATTGTGTACTTAAACCAAGGTACCACTGTACCTGTTGTGTTATGGAACTGTGGCTTGTTGACCCATATTCTGGACCAGGGGTGCCAACTTGAATAAAATATTGTGTGGGCCCCGCCTCACATAATCAATCACATGATGCAGTGCACACACACCATTTGAATGGGAATGCCCTTCAACTTGGGGGGTGGCAGACTATCAAACGTTTTATTGTGGGGACCGAAGCCCCCATGGCCCCCTAGGAGTTGGCTCCTATGTCCTGGACATCATGCTAATTTTCTTTCGCACCAATGGGCATGACACAGCAGCAAACATCATTGGACATTGTTGTTCCTTTCCCTCCGTTTCCACACATGCATGCTTCTACTCCCCCATGAGTCCCCCATGGAAATAGCAGGAAAGGACTGTATCCCGATCAAACCACCCCAAATTTCATCACTTTACTCCCATGAATTTCCAGGTTAACTAAGCTGCAAAGTGATTTTCCCCCCACCGGAATCAAATAACATAGAAATGAGTTCCAAATATGTACTATATTCCATTAGTTGTCTGCAAGTGGCTTTTATGTCATGTGACTTCTCAAATATAATGGGGAAATCAACAGTTAGGGAAACGTTCGGGAAATGGAATAAACAGCTGTGTGACCACAGCCTTCATATGCATATAAAGCCCTTAAAAGCTTGGGGCCAAGTTACTTGCAGGATCACATTACCCCATAGGTGCCCACTCAAACTCTTCGACTCGTAGAAGCTTCAATGGCATGCTCAGTAGGCAGAAGACCAAGAATCATTGCTGCGGCTTCTTAGAGTTTTCAGGTGCATAAACACAGCAACTGTGGAGGCTTAGAACACCTATGGTCTGACATGATTATGAGATCAGCAGTCTGCTCTTCCAGCTTCTACCTATCAGTCCACAGCAGAGGTGGCCATCCAAGTCTTGCTGAAATCCAGTTACTGTCAGCCCCAGCCAGCTTGAAACAGTAAGGAATTCTGGGAGATGTAGCCCAGCAAAATCAAGAGGGGGCAGCATAGGGTCTTCATCCCTGTCTATAGTTACTGAGCTGGTGTTTCTCCCTCCCCTCCCTCCCCACCTGACTTTATTGCAGGGTTGGGAAACTTGATCAGGAGAATGGGCTAACTTTGATGGTGGAGTGTATGTGAAAAATCATCTGATGTCCCCATGATGTCAGGTGATCCATTTTTGCCCACATGGTATGAATTCAAACATGGAAGGCAAAGGCGCAGGAATTTGCAAAAGCTGATCAGTGCTTTGCAGGTTTCTGAATCATAGAATCATAGAGATGGAAGAGACCACAAGGGCCATCCAGTCCATCCTCCTGCCAAGCAGGAGTTTATGAATCGCTCAGTTATCACCTTGCAGGCCTTGAAATGTTGGCAGGTTTTTAAAGTGAGAAAGTTAGAGTCCTGCTTATTTTCTCTCCCCCAGCTGCTCTGTCTCTTTTTACTCCAGACTTGGAACCCTTAGCTCCTCCCCCCCCCACACACACACTACTCCTGCTGCTGCTGCTGCTGCTACTACTACTACTACTACTACTACTACTACTACCAGTGCCTTGTCCAGGTTCAACCTCAATCCTTGACAGCCATCCATCCTCCAACCCCCTCCATGCACTCACACAGGACATTCACTGCTCTCGCTGGTGCCTCCTATGAAGGAACCCGATACTTCTCAATCTGCTACTGTTCACCAGCTGGGCTCCACACTCTGGTTTATGTCCTTGAGCTCTGCTCATGCCTCTTGCTTGACAAAATGGAGATGCGGCTAGGAGCCTAGGCATGGATGGAATGGTAGTCGGGGTTGCTTGTGATTTTGTGATTTTGTTTCTTCGTTTGTTTTAATTGAGGTTCATCTCTTTTATATATAGAATAATCTTGGACACAGCTAAGGAGCATTGCTTTGCCCCAGACTGGCCAAATCACTTTTTGAATCAATATGAAGGTACATTAGGAAGAAACACAACGATCTCATCTGTAGCCCCACCCAGCCATGCAAGAACCCTCTAACTGGGATCTCCCCATAGTGCTAAAGGCTTCCTTAAACTCTTATTGACTGCCATTTGGAAGACTGCCATTTCAGTTTTTGGACTGAATATTCTTTATTAGGCCTGCAATCTTTCATTTAGAAAACAGTCGGGAACCCTGAAAAGAAATCTGGAGGAGGATGGAGAGGCATCGTGGTCATCAAGTTGGGATGAGGAAGGAATTCAATTTTGTCTGCATACCGTATTAATACAAACTAACTCATTTGCACCTCCCAGATCAATACGCAAACTAAAACTCAGCCTTCAAATTTTACATTTCTCAGAATATTGCAATGTAGTTCATGAACCAGATAGTGTATACAAAAATGCATTTATATGGGGAAAGTGCCAAAAGTGCATATTTTGGTGATAATAACATATATACAAATGCATTATATTAGGGAGAAATGCTAGCAAAGCTCTATATTGGTCAAACTGCAAGTACAAATTGTGTTTATTAGGAGAAATTCAAGCTAAAATGTGGATGGATTTTCAATAGTGTTTTTTAAAATAAATGCAGATTGCTGTAATAATGTGGAGAATTGAATTTAAGATTTTTTTAAAATGAGAAACTTATAGCAGTGTACTTGACAGATTTGTCCATTCCAGTGCCCAAAAGCTCATGACATGGATCCTCCTACAAGTTGGCTGGCATGGAAAGAGAGCTCAGGAGAGAAACTTCATAAAGAGAATGCTGGAGATACTGGGTAGCAGGAGGGGGAAGGAACTCATCCCCAGAATGTGGTTGGTGCTAGAGGATTTAGCAGGCTCACAGACTGCGGTGATCACTGGGTAGTTGGTTCCATTAATGGTCACCTTTTTGTTCTTGAATTCACACACGTTGCTTGTTCCACAACCCTTCATGATGAACGTCTTGGCACCTGCAGGTAGACATGGTTCATAGTCATTGACAGCCTTATCCTCCATGAATCTGTCCAATACTTTTTGAAAGCCATCCAAAATGGTGGCCATCATCATTACGTCTTATATGACCAAATCCCATCATTTAACTATGCACTAGGCCAGGCATAGGCAACCTTGGCTCTCCAGATGTTTTGGAACTACAACTCCCATGATCCCTGACCATTGGCCCTGTTAGCTAGGGATCATGGGAGTTGTAGTTCCAAAACATCTGGAGAGCCAAGGTTGCCTATGCCTGCACTAGGCGAAGAATGTTTGTTTGTTTGTTTGTTTGTTTGTTTTATAAATTTTGAAAAATAAAACACAACTAGTCAAACATTCTCCAATAGACATCCCCTTGGTAATCGACTCCCCCTCCACCCTTCCTTGGTTTCCTCAAATTATCTTTTGCTGCTGCATATTGTAATCATTCTATACCTTCTTTCCTCCACCTTATTCTCAGAATAAATTTTACTGCTGAGCTTACTCCAAACCTGAAAGCATCTTAACATGTTTACAATATATTTTATAGTAATTTACAAACATTCTCCAATCCTCCTTGAAGGCTGTCTCGCTCTCTAAATTTATGAGTTAAAATTGCTAATTCAGCATATTCCATCAATTTCAACTGGCACTCCTCTTTCGTAAGTACTGCATCCTCCCACCATTTGGGGGCATATAGTACTCTCTCTAGGGATGCAGGTGGCACAGTTGGTTAAACCACAGAGCCTAGGGCTTGCCGATCAGAAGGTTGGTGGTTCGAATCCCCACAACAGGGTGAGCTCCCGTTGCTCGGTCCCTGCTCCGGTACACCTAGCAGTTTGAAAGCACGTAGATAAATAGGTACCGCTACAGCGGGAAGGTAAACGGCATTTCCGTGCGCTCCTCTGGTTTCGCCAGAAGCAGCTTAGTCATGCTGGCCACATGACCCAGAAGCTGTACGCCAGCTCCCTTGGCCAATAAAGCGAGATGAGCGCCGCAACCCCAGAGTTGTCTGCGACTCGACCTAATGGTCAGGGGCCCCTTTATCTTTAGTACTCTCATTGCAGTAGTCACATAAAGAAACAAATTCCTTTGATTCTTTGGTACATCTGGTCCAATTATCGCTAGAAGAAAAGCTTCTGGACTTTTTGGGAGAGTCATCTTAAATATATTTTTTCATATCATTATGTATCATCTCCCAATGTGCCTTCTTTTCCTTTGTTGTTGTTGTTTAGTCGTTTAGTCGTGTCCGACTCTTCATGACCCCATGGACCATAGCACACCAGGCACTCCTGTCTTCCACTGCCTCCCACATTTTGGTCAAACTCATGTTCGTAGCTTCAAGAACACTGTCCAACCATCTTGTCCTCTGCCGTCCCCTTCTCTTTGTGCCCTCCATCTTTCCCAACATCAGGGTCTTTTCCAGGGAGTCTTCTCTTCTCATGAGGTGGCCAAAGTATTGGAGCCTCAGCTTCACGATCTGTCCTTTCAGTGAGCACTCAGGGCTGATTTCAGAATGGATAGGTTTGATCTTTTCCTTTACATGTACCTAATTCTGACTGATATATGACTTACTTATTTGGCCAGTCTGAACGTTCCAACATTTAGCTCAGGCATCCCCAAACTTTGGCCCTCCAGATGTTTTGGACTACAATTCCCATCATCCCTGACCACTGGTCCTGTTAGCTAGGGATCATGGGAGTTGTAGGCCAAAACATCTGGAGGGCCGCAGTTTGAGGATCCCTGATTTCGCTTGATCATCTCATCTCAAGGTTCCACTCATTTGAAAAGGACTTATGTGAAGGAGCCCCGATTCAATCCCTCACCCAAGACATTATAGTGCACCAAAGGACAATGCACACAAGCCATTAGCACCTTATCATGGATACAATTCCCCCCCCCCATGCTCTGGCAGAGCTCTTGTTCATTTCAATGATGCTTGAACCAGAGAACATCCTGGGAGATTGTTACTTGAGGTTCAAGGCAGCAGGTCTCTTGCTCTGCCACCTGAGGTGTCCATCTCATCTTGGCTCATGGTTGGTCCATCTCTGGAAGCTCCAGAGGCAGCATTCCCTGCCCCCATACTCCCTCTACCCCACACAATACCTCTTCCTCCCTTGCTAAGTACCTTTTTCAGGGCCCATGGTCCCTGTTATGTTAAAGCAAGTATTTTCCGCATCTCTGCATGTTACTTTTTCGCCGTTGCAGGTTTTCTCTGTCTCAGTGAAACATCCAATTGGGCATTCGAGCCTATTCTTTGTCGAAGAGGTTGGAGGAACTAGGAAGCAAAGAAGAAAGAAGTAAGTGATGTAGGGATTTCTAAATAGGAATCTAAGAAGAGGCCTAATGGTTCATTGACAAGCCTAAATCACACATGCACCGGTAGCAGCCAGTGTGTTGGGGTGAAGCAACACTCCTAATGCTGGCATTTCTTCCATTTACCTGTATGGACCTCCGCCAAGCATCCATGCAACTGCCCTGCCTGATCCATCACATCACAATGGCTGCTACTGGTGTGTGCTAGAAGTGAGGTGGGAAACAGCAGTCTTCTCTTGCACATGATGGAGCAGGAAAAGGATGCAGGAGGTTGGAGTTGTGTGAATGCAGCAGCGGGAGCCCTAGACTGGCTCTCCAGTAGACCCACATCTTTCTGAACCCACCCTAGTCCCTTCCAGGCAGGCTGCAGCAACGATAGTGTTAGGAGGTCAGCTTCTCCCCACACAATCCTGTCCCACACTCTGTATTCCTTCTTCTCACTCCAGGTGTGGGAAAACTACCAGATATTGGAAAACTACAAACTCACAACTTCCTTGCCCACTGGCCATGCTTGTTGGGGCTGAGGGAAGGTGCAGTTAAGCAACATCTGGAGTGCCAGTGGTTCCCCACACCAGTTGAATAACACCTGCTTGTTAGGGACGCCATTCCCAAATTGAAGGGGTGGTGGTTGGCAACATGCAGGCACCCACTGAGCCCGTTCCCCCACAAGCACTTTGTTTTGATGTTGTTTTCTTTTAACATTTTCTTTGTCAGAAAGAATGAGGTCCAGAGACAACTTCCGTGCCTGCCTGGATGAGAACAGGCAGGAGGAGGAACTAGTGCAGACTAAAACATCATACACTCCATGCTATTCCTACCAATTAAAAATGAAAATTGTGTAGGGACTCAGCTACATTAGTAAATAGTGTTTTACATTTGTTATAATGCTGTGACACCAGATGGCACCATAGAGCAGAAAACCTTTCTACACGATTTTAAATAGAGTTTTTTTCTTTTATAACAATTTCTAATTTATTTTTTGCAACGTGTTCTTGAAACAATAACACTGCATTCATGGCGGATTTATCCTGCTTTCATTTCTTCAGTGATGCTTCCTCGATTCTACTGCATCATTATCACTGGTTGGAGGGGCTGGCTATAGAGCAACAAAAGTGGGGAAAACATAAACCAATACATTTGTAGAATGAAAAGTTAAGGGGGTTCCACAGGAAGTAATGGGATGCACACTGATTGGAAATGAAGCCATGTGACTAACCCGAAACCTTTGCACACGCAAACATGATTGAAATGATTGAGACTGCCCCAATAGCATCATGAGCAGAAATCAACCTGGGTGCACCAGGAATATGACATCTGGAGGAACCCAGATTTGCATTCCTGTTGTCAGAGAGGGGGCAGATGATGACTTACCTCCCCATTTTAAGTTTTCATTGCAGTCAGCTGTGGTACAGCAAGCCGAGGTGTGGCGCAGATATGCCCCATCTCCTATGGTGATGGTGAAAGCATTGGCACAAGAATCATTTTTCCCACATGTATAGAAGAATGTTGCATCAAACTTGGTGTCTGTTTACCGGAAGAGAGAAAAGACAAATAGTAGGTCAAGAGAACCCATTCCCCAGAATCCTTCATTCTCTGCCTAACTCTGTTTTTTTTTTTTTGTAATTATTTTTATTAAAGATTTTCTTAGGTTACAAAGATAGTGCAATGTCTCATTTTTTTTTTCATGCATCATTTTTACACATCAATTTTAACTTGTTGAGACATTATGAGGAAGGGGGGAAAGAGGTAGGTGGGATGGGGGGTTGGGTGTGGTGGATTGCCGATGTTTCTGTTTTTCTTGATATGTGTAGGGGTTCGGCGTCAGCGTCGTTTGTACAGGTTCTCTGTTGTTTGTTCGTGCTTCTTTGTTGGTGAGAGAGGTCAGGATTCGTCTTAGAATGTGGTTATTCATTCATGGTTGGCTGTGATGATCCTTAATTTCTTGCGTGAGTGGGGGGGGAGGGTGTTTTGATCAAGTTAGCCATATTGATTTGTATGCTGCCGGTAAGCTTTTGTCATTTTCCTGTTGGGTTGTATAAGTGATGAAGGGGAACCATACTGGGGTGAAGGTGTCTTCTTCTGTTTGTCCCCGTGTCAGTTTCAGCTTACTGGTTAGTTTTTCTAGCAGGGCCGTTTCCCATACAACTTGGTACCATTGGTCCAAGCCCACTCCCGATAAGTCCTTCCAGTGCCTGGCTATGATGCTTCTAGTTGCTGACAACAGATGGATTATAAGTTCTTTATGATTTGCGTGAGCGTTGTTATCTTGAAAGATATTTAGTAAAACCAATTCTGGGGTAATTTCTAGCACTTGCTTAGTTATGTTACAAATTTCTTGCATAGATGTCTTCCAGAATGATTGAATTTTAGGGCACTCCCACCACATGTGGAGGTACGTGCCTGTGGAAGTGCATCCTCTCCAACATTTTGATGAGATTCCTGATCGTATTAGTGATAATTTTCGTGGAGTCAGGTACCATCTGTGAGTTAGTTTCAATGAGAGTTCTTTTCTTTTCATTGATATAGATTTGAAAGGGGGTTTCGACCACATTTTAGTCCATTGGGTAGGGTTGATTTCATATCCTATGTCATCCTCCCATTGTCGTTTTATCTTGTCCAGGGGATCTATGGGATTCTGAATTAGTATCTTGTAAATTGCAGATACCATCCCTTTTCCGTGTCCTTTTGGCAATTGGAGGAGGTTTTCGAAAGCTGTCAGGGGTCTAGTTGCTGCTGGTTTTACAGTTGGGTTGTTCAGAAAGGCATGTAGTTGATGTTGTGCTAACCAGGACATTGGGATGTCTTCTAGTTTGTCCTGTATTTCTTGTGGTGACAAAGGTTTGTTGTCTTTATAAAAGTCTATTAAGCGATGTAAACCTTTGGTTTGCCAAGTCTTCATCTGGAGGTTTTGTGCTGCATGATGGAACAAGGGATGGTAAGCCAGGGGAATTAATGGGGATGGGGTTGGAGATAGTTTACTAGTTTCTGCTTTCCATGCTTTGAACATGGTTTGTGTTTATCTGTTGAGTGTTGTGGGAATCTTCCTTAATTTGTTTGGGAGAAATGGATATGCTGTGGTGCAGATATTTTCAATTGAGTCCCTCTCCAGATGTACCCATTGTTTTGTCTCGTCTTGTAGTATATATGGGATTATATGGCGTATTTGGTTGGCGTTGTAGTATGTTTCTATGTTGGGGATTCCCCATCCTCCTACTGAGGTGGGGAGGTGAAGGTATTTGGTGCCAATCCTTGGTTTTTTATGTGAGAAAATAAAAGAATGTAATTTTCCCTGCCATTTGTGAAGTTGGGTTGGGGGGATCCAGATTGGGAGGGTTTGGAATAAGTATGTCAGTTTTGGGAGGGTGACCATTTTGACGATGGCTATTCTGTCTGAAAGAGTGAAACTCATACTGTCCCATTTCTTTAGGTCTTTGTTTATTTGTCGCCACATGGGCTTGTAATTATGGAGGTATAATTTATTGAGGTTCTTGGTTATTTGTACCCCTAGATATCTGAATTTGGTATGACAAAGTTTTATTTTGGTGATATTAGTAAGTTCTTTTTGGATATGGGGAGGGGTGTTGAAGCACATGGCTTCTGATTTTCCAAAGTTTACCTGTAGGCCCGACACCATTGCAAATGTGTTGAGTTCTCTGATTAGGGAGGTTGCTGTATTTAATGGGTCTGATGTTGTGACCATCAGGTCATCTGCAAAGAGCCCTAATTTATAATTTTTGCCTTTTATTTCCACTCCCTTGATGTCTGTGGCTGCTCGGATTCGGATTGCTAGGGGCTCCAAAGCTAGGATGAATAGGAATGGAGACAGCGGGCATCCTTGTTTTGTGCCTCTTTGAATTGCTATGGTGTTTGAGTCCATATTATTAATTCTGCATTTTGCTGAGGCTTGGGAATATATTTGTTTGAGGATTTGTAGGAAGTTGGGGCCAAATTTCATGTTAGTTAGTACTGCTAATAAGTATTTCCACTCCAAGCAATCAAAAGCTTTGAGGATATCTAGGGACATAATTGTCAGTGGAAGTTTAGTTGCCTTACTGTGGTTGATTAAGTTTAGTAGTTTCCTGATGGGGTCTGTAATATTGCGACCAGGGACGAAGCCAGTCTGGTCTGGGACTATTAAATTGCCTAGAAAGATTTTTAAACGATTGGCCAATATTGATGTGAATATCTTGTAATCCTGATTTATTAATGAAATTGGGCGGTAAGATTCTACTTTGAGGTTGTCCTTTAATGGTTTTGGGATGGAGACTATTTTAGATTGATTCCATGTTTTGGGAATGAGCCCCCCTTTCATGATATCATTGAATAGGCGTATCATGTAGGGCATCAGGGGTTCTTTGAATTTTTTATAGAATTCTGCCGTGAAGCCGTCTGGGCCCGGGGCTTTATGTGGTTTCAAGTTTTTAAGGACCGTATCTATTTCCTCAGGGGTGATAGGGCTGTCCATAAATTCCTGTTCCTCCTTGGTTAAGGTGGGCATGGTCAGTTCTGCCAGGAATTTTCTAATTCCCTCCTCAGTTGGGTTGTGAGAAGTGTACAGATTGGAGTAGAATTCTGCAAATTCAGAGGTTATTTCTTTCGGGGAAAATGTCACGTTGCCGTCTTTTTTGGCGATGCAGTGTATTCTTGTTTTAAGTGCTTTTTTCCTGCATCTATTTGCTAATAGTCTGGAGTTTTTCCCTCCATACTCATAGAAGCGCTGTTTAGAATATAAAATATTGATCATTGTTTTGTTGATTTCTAAGGAGTCTAATTCTCTTCTCTTTTGTTCTAGAAGTTTAAGTAGTTTTTTGGAACCTGTTTGTTTGTAACGTGATGAGAGGGCAATGATGTCTTGTTCTATTTTGTTAATTTTTGAAGAGGTTTGTTTTTAAGGAGTGCTTTCTCTTTTATGCAAACTCCTCTGGTCACCGCTTTCATAGCGTCCCATAAGAGGGGGGTATTTATATTGTCTACATCATTCTCCTTAAAATAGTTTTGGAGAGTTTTTGTGATACTTGCTCTAATTTGGGTGTTTGTGGTTAGAATGGGACTGAAAGACCATGATGGAGTAGTTTGCGTTTCTTCACCTATTTTAACAGTGACTTCTACTGGGGCATGATCTGTGATTTTGATGCTGCCTATGTTTGTTGATTCTACCAAGGGGATCAGACCCTGTGTGAGCAGGATGCTGTCCAGTCTGGACGTTGTACCATGACGTCCGGACTGGAATGTGTGGGTGATGTCTCCCGGGTTGTGTTCGCCCCAAATGTCATAAAGACCCCTGTTTTTTAACATTTTTAGTAACTTGTAAGAAGCCTTAGTTGTTTGGGAGGGAGGGTTGAGGAGGGTTGCCTGTGAGTTTACAGGATGTGTGTTTTCCAGAGTTATGCCCTTAATATTTAAGTTAAGGTCGCCTCCTAGAATTGCTTCCCCCTCAGAGAAAGAAAGGAACTTGTTTAGTGTTTTTTGAAAGAATTCAAGTTGTCTCGAGTTAGGGCCATATAATGAGCCGATTGTCAGTTTAATTTTGCCATCTAGTATTCCTTTAATGAAAATGAATCTACCTTTTTTGTCCTTTAGGACTGTTGTGGCGTTGAAATTTAAGTCCCTACTAATTATTACAGCTACTCCGCGGGCCTTTCCTGAGCCTTGTGCTACCCATTGTTGACTAAAACGAGGGTCATTCAGGAGTTTGTTCCCTTTGGGTGGGTTGTGTATTTCTTGTAGGAAGGTGATGTGTGGTTTCATGGTATTTATGTATGAGGTGATACGTTTTCTCTTGATTGGGTTTCCCAGCCCCCTCACATTTAGTGTGATTGCTTTTAAGCTAGCCATCTTGTTTATTTATTCTGTAGGATGGTTCCTTGCCAACCCGTTTGGGTTGTCCTATATCCCTCACTTCGTGTCGTGTATTGAACCATTGGAGTTGCGCTGACTTATGATGTGGCAGGTGGGGGTTCAATGGGATCAGAATTAGAATCGGGTTAAAGAGTGGGAGGTAAGTTATAGAGGGTTTCCTATATGTAGTTATATAGGTGTTCGTTTGGGGTATTTTGGACCTTTTGGCAAATAGCCGGTTGGTCCTTGGTCTCGGCTGATGTGAAGGGCTGTACTCAAGGACAGGCCTTCCCCTTCGTCGTTTGTGACAGGGGGTGATCAGCAAGACGGTGTAGAGTGGTTTTGTAATGTTAGTGTCTGGTATAAGGTTCGTGAGCAATGTTGCCAATGTTAATAGCAACATCACTGATGTGTTAGAGTGTGTGTATGTGTTGGTGCGCTCTGGTGCCACCATGTTGTTGAATAGGTATCATGTTTTAGCCTGATAGTGAGTTGTGTTATGTTATGGATGTTGGGAGTTGTTTTCCTCTTGTTTGGTATGAAAGGGATACTGGAGATATGGGTTGTGGTTGATGGGGAATGTGATTGAGGTTATCTGGACTGGTGTCAGGGTGGGGTTGGGATGGGGTAGGTTCTATGGAGGTGTGGGATTGGGGGGGATATTGATGATGATAGTTATGTTCAAGGCCTATGGGGAGGGGGTAGGGGGGGGTAGGGGGATCACCAGTCCTGCAGTTCGAGATGTTTTCCGGTTGCCTCATTTAGCTGTGGTTGTTGTTGTTGTAGGGTTGTTCCTCAGTGATGTTTTGGTTCGGTTGATCGTGGTTAGGCGTCCTGTGGAGAATGTTCGGTAGAATGATTTTGTGCGCGATGGTAGATGGTTGAATCGACGAGTCTTGATGTATTGCTTCTGTTGTCTCTTTCCTCTCTTTACTTCCATCCACTCATTTACTGTTATTCCACTTTCTTGATCTCGGCTGTCACTTGGTAAGTCTTTCTGTTGCTGGTTCGATGGAGGATCGAGTCCAAGGTTCCTCAATAGTTGTTGGGCTTCCGTTTCGTTGGTAGCCATGTATTGCGTTGTGTCGGTTGTCACGATGAGACGAAAGGGAAAGCCCCAACGGTATCGAATCCCTTTTTGCTGAAGAAGCTGAGTGTATGGACGTAGGTTTTTTCTCCGATTTAGGGTGTCCTGGGATAGATCTTGTAGGACCAATATGGAATTGTTTTTGTATTGGAGGTTGGTTGAGTTTTTGAGGCTGTTCCATATCTCCTCCTTTTTTCTGTAGCGTGAAAAGCACACTATGATGTCTCTTGGGTGGGCACCAGGTTTTGGCAAAGGTTTTAGAGCTCTGTGTGCCCTTTCCAGATCGGATACCTCGAGTGTTAGATTTGGGATTGTATCTTTCAACCAGCTCACAATCAGGTCTGCTGGGCTTTTCTCCTCTGCTTTTTCTGGGAAGTTGCGGAAGCGGATATTACAGCGTCTGTTTCGGTCTTCGATGTCTGCTTGTTTAATTCTCAATTCTTCGTTTTCTCTTTCCAGTTCGCACAATTTCTCAGTCATGCGTGTGGTTTCATCCCGATATTGCTCTATTATTCCTTCTTGCAGTTGATTTTTCTTTTCTAGAGCTTCCACTCTGGAGATAAGATTGCTGATTAGTAACTGTATAGGGGCCGTTGCATTTTCCACTGCAGCTTCCAGTTTACTAGTCATTCTCTCTTCCATTTCTCTTAGGTGTTGTAATATTTCATCATTTTGAGGAGGTGTTGTGATCTCAGTGTTTTTTACCATCTTTTTAGTTGGTGACACCTTCATCTCCTTGACGTTTTTGGTTTGAGGTTTGTTTGGCATTCTCTCAGAGTGGGACGTGTTGCGGTTAGGGGTTATGGCGATGAGGATTTCTGGGTGTTGGGTTATTGGACTAGTCAGGCGTTGTTGACTGGTGGCTTCTGCAGAGCGTTCGGTTTAGGCAATCATTTGTATCATCTCTTGGCGATGTTATGTGAATTTCTCTGAGGTTGTCGTACTCGCCTCAACAGTGTTGTCAAAGCGGTGGTCAGGTACTCAGAGAGGCGGGTAGACCCAAGGACAAATAGACAAACAAACAGGTGAGAGTAGACAAACAAACAGGTGGGGAAAGAGAGAAAGAGAAAAAAGGGGGGGTTATAGATGGGCAAACAAGCAACTCAACAAACAAAGAGGGTATAAAACAAAAGAAGGGGTGAGGAGTGATAAGTGGGGTGGAAGGGGAAGATAAGGAATGGACAAATAAAGGGGAATTGAGTGTCTGGGAAGGGGTTCAAGGAGAAGGTTTATGTAGTGGAATGAAGGAAATAAGATAAAAATAAAATAGAAGTGTTTATTTTAAAGGGGGGTGATGAGTGGGAGGAAAGGCTCCCCTATTGGAGACAGGTTAATAAACAGACTAGATAGGGGGGGTTCAATTTAAAAGGGGGAAAGAAGGAACCGAAAAGGAAAGAGAAGACAAAATGAGGGTGGAAACAAGTGAGACGGAGGGTAAAAATAAAGAGAGGATATATTGGGGAGGTGGGTTTGAGTGTATGGAAAGGGTTTATGTATTGAGGTGGAAGGAATAATATAAGGCTAAGGTCTGCCTAACTCTGTTGTCTCCGCTCTGCCTTGCCCTTCCACCTTGGTTCCAAGTTCTCCCAAGGGAATGTGGCCTCCCAGAGTATAAGAGCCTGTAGATCAGACCAGAACTCAGCATAATCATAGCAACATAGGAGCATCTGCTTTTGGTGACCAAGGTCCCAGGTTCAGTCTCAAGGTAGAGCTGGGAAAAAGGCTTCCTGTTTGGAACTTTAGAGAGCTTCCGTCAGTCAGTGCAGACAATACTGAACTGCATAGACCAGTGGTCTGCCTCAGTGTAAGACAGCTTCTTATATTCCTGTCAAGGCAACCAGTCATTACGTGTTGCTAGGTGTGTTGTATTGTATATTTAAGTACAGTGGTACCTCTGGTTAAGAACTTAATTCGTTCCAGAGGTCCGTTCTTAAGCTGAAACCATTCTTATCCTGAGGCGCACTTTCGCTAATGGGGCCTCCTGCTGTGCACGCGCCTCTGGCGCGTGATTTCCGTTTGCATCCTGAGGCAAAGTTTGCAACCAGGAGCAGGTACTTCCGGGTTAGCGGAGTTCGTAACCCCAAGCATTCGTAACCAGAAGCGTTCGTAACCAGAGGTACCACTGTAGAGGGATTTGTGCCATAGGCATGCATGTGTAGTACAAAGGCCTGTGCCACCATGACCACCCAGCAGGTGGAACCAAAAACCACCTTAGGGATAACTGCCCAGAGGTCGGAAACACAGGAGGGGGTGCTACAGGCTCCCTAAATAGCACCCCTACCAGAGGCAAGACCACTGGCATAGCGTGGGGGGACCAGGGAGGGAGTGGCCCCATGTGCAAAATTATGAAGGCAGCTTCCAGCTTCTGTGGGGATCCCCACCTTGCCTAGGCAAAGACAACAAAGAAGCCCAGTCCCTCAGGGACTAGGTGTGGGTGGAGGGAGGCCAGTACAGTATGGCACAGCACTCTTCTTCACAAGCATCTGGGGGATTCGCCCACCAAGAGTTGAGTTGTGTGGGCAGGCAGGTGGTGTGGCATGGCCCCACTTGGCTCCAGTGAGGGGGGGTGTGCTATGAAGGCATCTGCGGCTTGTCTGACCCGGGTGCCAGCAACCCACGCCACGCCACTAGGCAAGACATCAACCCTGTTGATTGTCATGCTGATTCCTGATTATTCTAAAAGCCTCCAGGGGGAACCACATGATGCCAAATAGTTGCCAGGCTTCCCTGACCCTCTCCTTCTCCCAACACTGCCTTACCAGTCAGTGTGCTCTCGTCCTTGATGGTCACACAGGCGTCATCAGAAGCATCGGGACATGCTTTTGGATCTTGGGTAGCATCATAGCCTTGCCTACACGTCAAGGCTGCGGGAAGACGAGAGATGGACATCATACAACTATGGGACTGAAGCACCCTCAGGCATTGAACAAAACGAGGAAAGCCCATGTCCCATTCAGTGCGTAATGTGGCTGTGGGCATCATATTCCCAAGAGTACGCACCACAATGTGAAATGTATCCAGGCTGCTTACACACCATGCATTTAAAGTGTAGTTAAAGCATTTGACCCCCGCCCCAAAACCTAGGAACTGTAGTTCACCCCTCACAGAACAACAGTACCCAGCACCCTAGAAAAACTACAGTCCCCGTGATTCTTTGGCGGAAGCAAGGTGCTTTACATGTGTGGTGGTGTTATAATTTACAAGTTTTAATAGAAACTTTTTTAAAAAAGTAAGGTATTTATCCAGCCAAAATGTCATCTTTTCACCATCCAATGATCTACTACATGCCTTCAGAAACATGGGTGCTCACAAGAATTATTCACGGGTATGAGGAGGAAAGAAAAACACTGAAAGCAGGGGAACACAACAGATTCTCTCACACACACACACACCCCAAGAGAGAGAGAGAGAGAGAGAGAGAGAGAGAGAGAGAGAGAGAGAGAGAGAGAGAGAGAGAGAGAGAGACTGTACATTTTGCCTAATATTTTTGGTTCTTGAAATGCTAAATGAGGGTTGCCACACATCTGGAATTTCCTTAAAAGCCAGAAAAGGCTCAACAACTTTTATATCCAGATTTTCACTTTTTGAAATATGGCAACCCTACGCTAGACACATAGTCTTTTTCCTCTTCTTTTTCAAGCAATGCTGGGAATCTGGGGCTGATGGTTTATTCATGGGAGGGACAACCATGCCCCTCGCTGTTCCGTGGGTGCCCTGGTCCAGGAAGGTCACACACAGGACAGGAAGACATCACCCTTCTCCTAGATATTTGTCTTGGGCACTTGGCCTTCAGAGGGATGGTGCCTCTGAAATCAGGAAGTTACATTTAGCACCTAAATTTTAGCTCACATGACTCAGAGCCACTGAGGAGTCTCTCCTCCAGGGACTTATTTAATTCTACTTTCATTTCCTCATTTCATTTCATACCACCACCAAACCTTGTGGAAGTAAATTTTAGAAGGTGCTTATGAGTTGTTGTGCAAGAAGAAGCTCTTCTTTCATCAGCCCTAAACTAATTGCTAATTGTCTTAATTGGGGGCTGTGGCTCTGCAGCTCCAACCCCACCAGTGCACCAGCACGAAACTGGCTCTGCCATTAGGCAAACTGAGGGAACTGCCTCAGGTGGCAGAAGTCCCCAAGGCGGCAGCTTCACATGTGCCCTACCTGCCCTGCCTCCTCCACCCCTGGTGCAGAAGAGATGCTGGCGATTTAGGTGATAGAGATAGATAGATAGATAGATAGATAGATAGATAGATAGATAGATAGATAGAGTTTTCTAAAAAAATGTTTAGGGGTACTCTCATTTTGACTCAAGAAAATCACCATTTGATAGTTCAAATCAGGAAAAATAAATACAGTAAATGGACAAAACTACAAAGATTCACAAAGTGTTTAGGGTTACAGGTAGGTAGCCGTGTTGGTCTCCTGTTGTCGAAACAAAATAAAAAAATTCCTTCCAGTAGCATGCACATGAAAGCTCATACCAACTTAGTTGGTCTCTAAGGTGCTACTTTAAGGGGACGGGGGTGGCATTGTGGGTTAAACCACAGAGCCTAGGGCTTGCCAATCAGAAGGTTGGCAGTTCGAATCCCCACGATGGGGTGAGCTCCCTTTGCTCAGTCCCTGCTCCTGCCAACCTAGCAGTTCGAAAGCACATCAAAGTGCAAGTAGATAAATAGGTACTGCTACAGCGGGAAGCTGTACGTCGGCTCCCTCGGCCAATAACACGAGATGAGCGCCGCAACCCCAGAGTCAGTCACGACTGGACCTAATGGTCAGGGGTCCCTTTACCTTTACCTAAGGTGCTACTGGAAGGAATTAAAAAAAATGTTTAAGGGTATGCGTACCCCTGCATCCCTCCCAGAAAAAAAGCAGTGGGTAGATAGATAGATGATAGATAGATAGATGATAGATAGATAGATAGATATAGATAGATAGATAGATCCTTGCAAAATATGCCTCCCAATGCTAGTCCTTCCAGAGATCCTTTACCATTACCCTTTTTACCTACTAAGAGTAGACCTTTTGAAGTTAGTGGATAGATCCATTGCAACACACACACTAGCACTAGCACTAGCACTAGCACTAGCACTAGCACTAGCACTAGCACTAGCACTTAGCTAAATACTGTATATTTCAACCAACCTATAGAACCTACAGCAGGCTTAACAGATTGCTACCAGTCTATGATTCTATGATTCCCCATCACCAAATGCATCCACTCAAAAGCTAGCGTAGAAGTCCAAATGAGGGGAAAATGACCAGCTCTTGCATGCACCTCAGCTCGTCCTTTTGCTACAAGATCGGTCTGTGGCAAGAACATTTTGAGCAAAGTTTTTAACCTTCCTAGATTAGCTTCAAACAATGGCCCAGCTGATATGTCATTCCAAAGTACTGGTCTTCCATTCTGTCCCTAACAGCAGAGTAGGAAAATGGATGTGATCAATGATAAATAACTTACGTGGATCCACAGAGGCAACTAAGAGTGGCGAAAGAAGGCAGAGAACAAGGAGAGGCACCATGGTGTCATAAGGTAGGGCTAAGATCATTTCTGAGCTTGAGTGCTTCTTGCGCCCAGATTTATGTGTACAGGGCATTTTATAGATGGGGCTCCTATGTCAACATTGAATGACTTGCTCCAAAGAACTGCAGTAAAATGATTGCAGTGCTGTGTAAATACCTGTAAAGCAACTGGGTGGATATGTCCCTCTTATTGTGTTGGGCAGTGTCTACCTGGGGTTCAAGGACTTCCTGGAACAATCGGTAGATTCAGACAACAAATCTGATGGCAAACGTACTGTATATTCCTGCGTATAAGACTACTTTTTAACCCAGGAAAACCTCCTCAAAAGACGGGGGTCGTCTTATACATCAGGTTGTATTTCTTATACGGTGATTATATCCCAAACTCTATATTTTAACTGGAAAAGTTAGGGGGTGTCTTATACGCCCAGTCGTCTATGGGCATTCCTACCTGTTTGACACACATCTTACATATTATGACAATCCATTTATGCCCCCGCTCCTCTATGGATTCTCAAGCAGGCAGACACGACCACTCTTTTATTCTAACAACAACCCTACAAGGTAAGTTAAGCTGAGAGGTAGTATGTAGCCCGAAGTACATCACCCAGAGAGTTTCATGGTTGAGTGGCGATCTGAACCCAGGTCCTCCTAATCCCACCATATTGTTAGTTCTTGCTTGCTGTGCAAAATCAAAGTATTAGCCACCACTGCCACAAAGGTAGCATTTTTAGGTCATTGTCAGGCTTGAAGAATCCTCTCCCTCCCCTGGTGGCTTCAAGAAGCAGGGAGGAAACGCGAAAGGTTTTTCTTATGATTTTATTCAGTCCTTACGGTGAGAGACAAAGAATCCAGACATCACTCAGTGATGGAATTGCTCACTCTGGCTCCTCCCCCTTACTTTTCTCCCAACAGCATCTGACCCTATGGTGGCCCCCGTGGTCAAATGTTTATTCGTCCATTGCTCTTGCACACTTAAGGAACGTCAAGTTCTAGAGGACAGCAGCTCATCTATGCTGTCTAAAGATGTGTCAGCTGGCTGCTCTGCCTCCCCCCCTCCTTCTCCTAACACCTCATAACTCAGCTGCTTGCCTGTCTCTGATCTGTTATCTCCCTCAGAGTTCTGCTGTAATTCAATACTGTCTCTCTCTTCTCTGGAAGCTACAAGAGAAGAGGGGGGGGGTGTATGATCTCCACCATTCCTCTTCCTCTTCAGTCCAGTCCCTGTAGGTCATAAACATCCAAGACCTGGCAATGGTGGTTTTTGGTGTGTTTCCCTGGGAAAGTATTCTATAGTCAGGAAACCACCACTAAAAAAGCCTGTTTTCATGCTGCCATCCTGCACACCTCCCCCAGAGGTGGCCTAGAGAGAAGGGGCTTGGATGACCATAGAGTCATAGAATCTTAAGAGTTGGGAGGGAACCAAGGGTCATCGAGTCCAACCCCCTGCATTGCAGGAATCTCAGCTAAAGCATCCATGACAGGTGACCATCCAACCTCTGCTTAAAAACCTCCAAGGAAGCTGAGTCCACCACCTCTTGTGGGAAAAGTGGTGATGACTGCAGGTTCTTCATAGGTTCTTTATAGGTTTACATGGTGAGAGCTGCTACCGGCATCATCGGCTACAGAACCTTCTAAGTCTCTATAGGTCAAAGATAGCAAAAATTAAGGGTCCCCAGAGTGAAGCAGACAACCCTCTGCAGATGGTATCACAGAACAGGAAGGGACCATGAGGGCCATCTCGCCCAAGCCCTTGCAATACAGGAATCCTTTTGCCCAATGTGGAATTTGAACCCACAACCCTGAGACTAAGAGTCTCACACTCTACCAACTAGCAGTACCAGAGATGGGTGTGGCTTGGGAAGAGTTCAAGGCCCAGAGAGGGAGACTTTGAGGGCCACATTCTTTCCCAACGCCTGAAGCTCCACAGCCCTACTGCAAAAGGTGGGCCCCTATCTATTTTGGGCTTTGCTTTGGGAGTGTCTTGGACTGGCACGATTGAGAGAGGGCTGAAGCCAATGGCTTCTGCTTGAGAGAGTCTCGAATTTATGGGTCACTCAACTCATGGGTGATCTTTCTCAAAGGTCCTTCTCTGACCCTGATGCAGACTCCTTCTCCAGTTGCAGAGACCTGAGCTGCAGTGTATCCCTAGATCTTGCTGCTGAGCTGGCATGAATTAAGACCTTTCTTCTAGGTCCAGAGTTCGACTCACAAAACAGAAGTGTTGGGTTTACTGCCTGGCAGTAAAACTGTCGTTATTGCCCATATGGCCGCTCCCTGGCTTTGTTGCAAATGCAAACAGTGTTGGAGTCCTTGGCATGGTCAGCATCTGAGGTTGGCATCACCAGGCACCTACTGAAGCCCACACCCTAGCTCCGGTCCCATGACTAGCTCTATGCATGATGGTCAGATTATTGTTGTTCTGGGTGGGGTTGCACTCCCTCTGAAGGAGCAGCTAAGGCGCTTGAGGATATGGAGAGGGAAGACATCCCATTCAACTTGTATCCCAGTCTCTGCCAAGCGGCAACAAGATTCTAGATGGTTACAACTGCTCATCCAGGGTTTGTATTTCCACTGGAAAATAAAGACACAATGTAGCCTGCAGTGTATCTGAAGAAGTGTGCATGCACATGAAAGCTTATACCCAGAACAAACTTTAAGGTGCTACTGGACAATTTTTAATTTTTTTAATTTATTTCCACTGTGTCACACCAACACGGTTACCTACCTGAATCTGTAATCTGCAGTGTCTTAGAACTATGGTTTATTCAGACATATGTAAACCTAAAGCCTTCAGTGGAGGGGGTACCTCATGTTGCTCCTCTCATAGCTATAGCAAGCTTGGCTCCAAAGCAGCAGCCAGTCATAGCCCTCTGTTTCACTGTGCAACCTCTCCCAGCCAGCATGCGTGGAATTCTGCCTACTTCCTCCTTCTTGCTCCCAGAATGCCTTGCCAAAAAACCTCTGTGTAGAGAGGGACACCCTCCTTTCCAGCAATGACATCATCCACCCCGCTGTTCCCCAGGGCCTTCTACCTGGTTGATGACTTCCTTTGAGTGGCTAACGGCTGTCCATCAGCACCATTGTTTCTTCAATGACCTGGCACCACCAGTCCGGCCTCATGAGGAAGTTCTCTGGTGCTATTTCCAGCCCTTGCTAAGTCCAGGAATCCATGAGTTTGCTCAAACTCTGACCCTTTACGGGATGTAGAGACTATGGGGAGTCTTCCTGCCTCCCCCTTCATAACAGTAGTTTCCCAAACAACGCACAAATGAAAAGTTCTTTTACATAGTATATGTGTGAGGTTTTTGTCTCAGCATCATTTGGGTAGGTTATTCTACTGTTCATTTGATATTTTCCCTTAGCAGTGTGAAAGGTTGGGGGGCAGGGCATGGTTCCCCCCTTACCTCCCTCTCTTCTCCCCCAGCCGTAAAGGTAAAGGGACCCCTGACCATTAGGTCCAGTTGCGGACGACTCTGGGGTTGCGGCGCTCATTTTGCATTATTGGCCGAGGGAGCCAGCATACAGCTTCCGGGTCATGTGGCCAGCATGACAAAGCCGCTTTTGGAGAACCAGAGCAGTGCACGAAAACACCGTTTACCTTCCTGCTGGAGCGGTACCTATTTATCTACTTGGACACAAGATTTTTAAAATATGAACAAGAATTAAAAATGAGAGTTGATAACCAGATCGGACGTAAACTTTGTTTCTGAGGTTTGGAAATACAAAAAGCGCCACTTCCTGCATTGTAATCTGTGCAGCTCCCATGGAATTTGAGATAAACAGGATGTCAGTAGACACAACATCATCTGGCTCTTTGTGGATTATCAAAAACTCCTGGAACTGATTTTGGACGTGAGAGATGAATTGCAGCAGAACAATATAGAGATTCGCAAAATAAGAGCGAAGCAAGATGAACAAGCACCATCCAGGGGCATTGTAAATGACTTTGCAGAAGAGGAGGAAGATTCATCAGTCCTGGAAAATATAACTGAACTTAAAAAAGAGGAGGAAGATGTATGGAATATTGTTCCCCCAGTGGGAGAGGGGGAACAATACTTATGTTCGATTCAAAGTCCTCAAAGAAGAACCAGCATGGAATAATGTCCTCCCAGTGAGAGAGGGAGGGCAGGATCCATGCTGGGGCATGAGCATAACCGGGGGGGGGGGGGATGAGATGGAGCTGAAAAGTGGAAACATAGCTGGATGGTACTGTGCTACAGTTAGAAAATTGAGGGGGCAGCAGGTGGATAGGTGGAGAAAGAGTGGGAATAGGGTGAGGAATAACAATGGGTTATTTTCTGATTGATTAAGATGGTCCGAAACTGGAACGTTTTATGGAGCTGGTTGTTACATCTGGGAGATCCGGAGTCCGGGGGGGGGGGTAGAATTAGATAAATGTGGTTAAAGGTTATTATGATAGAAGAAATAATATTTGAATGTATGGAAAGTTTTTGGGGTATAAATTGTGAGGCTAAAGGAAGAATTAGAGATGGATGGGGAAATAAATTTAGAATTGGATTAATTAATGAATTATAGGTTGAGGATAGCTGATGTGTTTTTTCTTTGAGTAGATTAGAATTGGTTGGAAATTACTGTAATGGGAAAATTGTGTCAGAATAATTTAAGATGATAAAGGAAAATTGCTTAATTTAGATTTAACAAATGGACCCAGTGTGGGGGGAATCAAGGAAGTCCACAATGTCATGTTAATGTAATGAATTGATATGTTTTTTCCTTGTTTTTTCTTTTTTGATTATGTTTTCTTTGTTTTTGTGTTGAAATGTTTGAAAATCAATAAATATTATTTGGAGGGGGAAAATGAATTATGGTGCTGGAGGAGACTCTTGAGAGTCCCATGGACTGCAAGAAGATAAAACCTATCCATTCTGAAGGAAATCAGCCCTGAGTGCTCCCTGGAAGGACAGATCCTGAAGCTGACGCTCCAATACTTTGGCCACCTCATGAGAAGAGAAGACTCCCTGGAAAAGATCATGATGTTGGGAAAGATTGAGGGCACAAGGAGAAGGGGACGACAGAGGACGAGATGGTTGGACAGTGTTCTCGAAGCTACCAACATGAGTTTGACCAAACTGCAGGAGGCAATGGAAGACAGGAGTGCCTGGCATGCTATGGTCCATGGAGTCACAAAGAGTTGGACACGACTATAGAACAAAAACAACAAATTGTACACTGACTGGCACCAGCCCACCCAGCCATGCCACAAGCCTCTGACTGGCACCTTCCCTTCATTAAACCTATGTTGACAGCCATCCAGCAGAAACAAACAAAACCATTTTTGGACTGAATATTTTTTATTGGCCCTGCAATATTTCATTCAGAAAACAGCCTGGAACTTCAAAAACACACTTTGGAGGAGGTGGGGGAGGTATTGTGGTCCTCAAGTCAGGATGAGGAAGAAATTCAATTTTGGATGCATATTAATGAGAAACTAACTCGTTTGCACTTTCCAGACCAATATGCAAACTAAAACCCACCTAGCCTTCAAATTTCACATTTCTCAGAATTTTGCAGTGTAGTTCTTCAACCAAACAGCGTATACAAAAATGCATTTATGCGAAGGAAGTGTTTATATTAGGGATAATAATATAAATATTATTTATATTAATAAATATAATATAAAAGTTCCAACTGCATGCAAAAGTTGTGTTTATTTGGATAAATTCATGTTAAAATGTGAGCAGATTTTCAATAGTTTTTTAAAGAAATGTCGAGAACTGAATTTAAGGTTAAAAAAACTGAGAAACTTGATAGCACTGAAATTTGACAGATTTGTCCATTCCAGTGCCTAAATGCTCATGGCATGAATCCTTCGAGGTGGCTGGCATGGAAAGAACTCAGGAGAGAAACTTCATAAAGAGAATGCTGGAGATACTGGGTAGCAGGAGGAGGAAGGAACTCTTCAACAGGATATGGTTGGCACTAGGTATGGTTGTTGCTTTAGGAGTTGCGGCTGGTTTCTGAGTTGTGGCTGATGCAGAATTTCTGGCTGGTTAAGGATTTGCAGGTGGTACTGGATCAGCAGGTGGTACTGGAGCTTTTGTAGCGTCCTTACATGATATTGTATTGATTTCGTAGCGGATTCCTCCAATTGTCAATTTATAGTTTTCTGCACCGCACATATTGCTTGTTCCACAACCCTTCAGGACGAACTTCTTGGCACCTGCAGGTAAATATGGGAACCATCAGCAGGTGTCATTGGTGGCTGCTCTAGTAAAACGAATGGGACGCAGCCCCTTCATTGTCAATCTGCCCTCACCCAGCTCCCACCGACCTACCTTCTGACTCACAACCAGTCCAAGGGATGACCCTCACCACCAGGGGCATTGCCTCTTGTAGAACGGAGCAGGGAAGAAGATGGGTACAAAACTAGGACTAGCTCCTCTGCCTGCCATGGGCTCTGCCTATGGTCGATCCTATGCTAATTGATTGTAGAACCTTATATTTTCAGAATTTGTATTTCTATATAGTAGTTGCCTGCGGTCCCATGGTGCCCAGTGTGTTTTGCAAAGCACTTAGCCACCTTTATAGCAAACTGAAAGAAAAAAAACAGGGAAAGGCCGGGAGATCTGGGGCCTGCCAAAAAAAGAACCTGGGGCTCAGACCTCTGAGACCACTCCCTAACTGAGTGTCTGTTCATCAGCCATGGTGGAAAGAATTTTGAAATTGGGATCCACCCATTCTTAACCTGGGCCTGGGTTGGATTGCAGAGGAGAGGAAGAGGCAGATAATATGGGCAAAAGCGGTCCAACCTGGAGACACTGTTGGCAAATTCTCATTATTATTTTTTATTTCAAGGGTTTCTATCCGAGCCTGTGGTTCCCCCTAGACTATAACTCCTTCTGGGGTGCAGCCTGTCCCCCAGACCACATCCATAACCAGCCTACTTAAACACCCTCCTTTAGGGCTTGAACACTTGCTTGCTTGCTTGCTTGCTTGCTTGCTTGCTTGCTTGCTTGCTTGCCTGGACGGAGGAGAAAGATGGTTGCATGTTGTGCATGTCAAATGGGGGGGGATAATGTTTTGCTTCACCCACTTCTGATTCTGCTCCACCCATCACTGGCACCTGACCTCAGGGAAGCAAATTTATTTAATTATTAAATTTATATTGCACCCTTCCTCTCAAAAGAGCCTGGGACAGTCAACATATTCACAATTTATTTTTCTCTTTATTTTTATTTTTTAAAAATAATTTATCCTCCATCTAATAAAGATATCCCACCTTTACTCCCAGGAGCTTAAGGTGGCATATTTGGTTCTCACAACCATTAACACCTTATTTTATGTTCACAACATGGCAGCTCATGGAGTCCAACTGTGCTAGGAAGAAAAAGAAATCTCTTTCCTATCCAAGCATGCATTTCCAATAATAAACCTGCTACTTATTTCCCACACTCTCTGTGTGACTGTATCAAGGTAAGCCTCCTCTCCTAACAATGATTCAGAAGCTGAAAACCTCCAAGCTGTGTGCTAACACTGCGCATCAGTAAATAGTATTCAGAGTCATATTTCTTCAACACTGGTTGTAAAAGAAAGCCCTTGTGGCTAATCGTTATGCTGAATCTGTCTAATACTTTTTGAAAGCCGTCCAGTGTGGCTTCACTACATCTTATAGGACCAATTCCCATCACTCAACTATCCAGTGATGAAGTATTTTCTTTTGCCCATCTGAAATGTCCCAACATTTAGCTTGATTGGATGGTCCCAAGTTCTACTCAAATGAGAAGGAATTACGTGAATGGGCCCAGACTCAATCCCACACTCGTGACACTTTAGTGCTCCAGAGGACGATGGACACATGCCATTAGCACCTTATCATGGGTGCAATCCCCCCCCATGCCCTGACACAGCACTTGTTCAATTCAATGATGCTTGCACCAGAGAACATCCTGGGAGATTGTTCCCCAAGAGTCAGGGCTCTTGTTCTGCCGCCTGAGATAGCCATCTCACCTTGCCTGATGGTTGGTCTACCTCTAGATCCTCCAGAGGCAGCATTCCCCTGCCACCTGCTCCTCCCACCCCACGGAATCTCTCCCCCTCCCTTGCTTAGTCCCTTCAGGGTTACCAGAGCTTCCTGTTCCATTGATGCAACTTCTTTGACCATCTGTGCATGAAACCAGTCCACCCGTGCAATCTTTCTCCGTCTGAGCATAACATCCTAATGGGCAAGTGAGTCCATTCTTAGTCCAAGAACCTTGAAGAGCTAGGAAGCAAAGACGAAAGAAGCACATTGTCATACAGTATATCAAAAGTTTTTACATAAGAATCTCGGAAGTGCCGTGATGGATCATTGACAGGCCTGCATCACACAGACACAGCAGCCACAGCCTTCCTGGTGCATTCACACAACCACCCACTGAGCCCTCCCCCCCAGCTGTTTCTTAGCATATTCTTTGACAGAATAAAAGAATGAGGTCTTGAGACACAGGTTTGACTATTTTTCCTGTCTTAGGATGAACGGTGTAGGGGGACTAAAACTTGCTCCACGCTATGCTGTTCCTGCCAAGTTTCAAAAGCAAATTGTGAATGGGTTCATTTGTACATCAGGTTCTTCAAACTATAACACTGCATTAGTGGTGGATTTATCCTGGTTTCATTTCTTCTGCAATGCTTCTCCAGTTCTACTGCATTCTGCTGTAGGATGAAAACAAACCAGGACATTTGTGGTATGAAAAAACTATGGGCTTGCAGCTGGATGTAATGGGATGTGCACTGATTGGAAATTAAGCAGTATGACCATGCACATGGAAACAGTATTGAGAATGGAATAGTGTGTGACTGCCCCAGTAGCATCATAGGCACAAATCATACTGAATGCACCATAAAAAGAACTTCTGGAGGGGCTCATGTCTGCAATTCTGATATCATAGAGGAGCAGGTTATGACTTACAGTTCCAGTGTAACTTTGCGTTGCACCCATCTTCAGTACAGCAAGCAGAGCTGGAGCGCAAATGTTTCCCATCTGCTATGGTGATGTTAAAAGCATTGGCACAAGAATTACTGTTTCCACATGAATAGAATGTTGTATCAAACTCGGTGCCTGTTTACCGGAAGAGGAAAAAGACAAACAACAGGTCAGGAGCCCTTTCTCAGATCCTTCAATCTCTACCTAACTCTGTTGTCTCCGCTCTGCCTTGGCCTTCCACCTTGGTTCCAAGTTCTCCCAAGGGAATATGGCTCAGTGGAGTAGAGCCTCCATCTTGCTGAAGCAAGCTTTGGAAGTTCCAGATCAATGGTGAAGAACCTTAGTTCTGTGGACGAAATACAACCTCTTTCTGTATCTGACCCTTCAGAACTTGCCCAAGCCACACCCCTTACCAACTTCGTTTTACATCCTCCTTGAGTGAGTTTGCTTGGCTGGTATATGCCATTGAAATCTGACAATGATTCTTGTTTTCCTTGGGCAGAACCTAGCCTATAAAGCTAAAATTTACATTTATTGCTTTGCCCACTTTTGCTTATAAACCTGCCCAGTTCTGGTGTGTGGCCCTCAAAGCAGAATGTGGCCCTCCGCCCAAAAGGGAATTCTGCTCAGGAACACTGCCAGAAATCTCAGGAGGTGGTTGGTGGTAGAGGAGAAAGTCCTGGCTGGTCCATTAGGTGAATGGGGTACTTCCTGTCCATGCCTCAGTCTACCCTCTGCTGGAATCCACCAGTCCAAGGGAGACCCATCAAATTTTCCTGCAGAAAAAACCCTATTCCAATCCATTATTATAATTATTGTTATTATTATTATTATTATTATTATTATTATTATTATTATTATTATTACTATTACACTGTTTACACCCAACCCATCTGACTGGGTTGCCCCAGCCACTCTGGGCAGCTTCCAACATACTGTATATAGAACCATAAATAAACATTTTTAAAAACTTTCATATACAGGGCTGCCTTCAGATGTCTTCTAAAGGTTGTATAGTTATCTCCTTGGTGCGGGGGTCAGATAACTCCATACCCTCTAACATTTATCCAGTGAAAATAGGGGCATCCTAAGGAAATCCAGGACATTCCAGGATCAAATCAGAAACCGGGGCAGCTTCTGTAAATCTGGGACTGTCCCTGGAAAATAGGGAAACTTGGAGGGTCTTCTATCAGCATCCAACCCCTTCTTAGTCTCAGGGTTGTCCTTTGCAGAACTCAGCTGGGAGCAGAAGGATGGGGACAAAAGTAGAATGATTTGGCTCTGCCTGTCATTGGCCTTCTTCCATACAAGTCCTAATGGGCACCAGACTGCATTGGATAGATTGTGGCACAGCATGGAAGATGCCACCAGGCAAGGCCAACACCTCCCTTACCAAACATTGTGCTCTCGTCCTTGATGACCATGCAGGCATCCAAACCGCTGACACAGTCCGTAACCTCAGAACCGTTGGTTCCTTGTACACACTTCAAGATAGCTGGAAGAAGAGAGAAGGGCATCATTTAACTATGTGACTGAAGAACACTCATGCATTGGACAAAATAGGAAAAGCCCATGTCCCATTAAGTGCGTAATGCTGACTCTGGATAAAGTTTAACCTAGAGTCAATCCTAGGAACTGTAATTTGCCCCTCGCAGAACAACAGTTCCCAGCACCCTGAACCAACTACAGTTCCCATTATTATTTGGGGAATGCCATGTGCTTTACATGAAGGTTGTTGTCATAATTTACAAATTTTAATGCACATATGTTTTCTAGCTAACCAAAATGCCATCTTGGGTGGAGAGGGGGAAGAAAGCACAGAATTACGTTGACTTTGAACAGTCTGTTTCCATTCCTTCTTCCTCTCATAGGAAGCAGTGATGGTCTCCAACTTTAAAAGAGAATTAGAGAAATTCAGGTAGAAGAAGATTCTCAATGGTGACTCAGTATGACAGCTATGCTTTCTGTCTACTTTTGGAGGCAGCAATACCTCTGGATGACAGTTTCTGGGAATCACAAGTGAGGAGAGTGCTGCTGCAGGTCTTAGTTGCGGGATTCCCATACACATCTAGCTGAGAATAGGATTGTGGACAAGATGGGCTCCTGCAGACTCTTCCTGTGTTTTTCCACCAAATACAGAGACCAACCCTTAATTGATTATTGATTGATTGATTGATTGATTACTTAATTTCTATGCTGCTTAATATATTAAAATTATCTCTAAAGGTAAAGGAGCCAAGTCCTAGGAGCCAAAATCCCTTTGCTCCCCATAAAATATTTGATGATGAGCATTGCCATTCAAATGCTGTGTGTGCACTGTGTCATGTGATTGATCATGCAGGGCGAGGCTTACCTGCCCCTCCCCAATATTTTATTCAAGTTGGGCCCCCTTGCTATGAGGTGTATAAAAAGCCAAAGCAACAACAGACAACTTAAAGAAAACATTACAGAAATACACAGTTACATATAAAAATGTTACATTAATATAACATTACTAATATATATACAAATCAATAGCAATTCCTTTCATTCTCAGCCTCCGGGTTCTCACTCAGGGTCCAAACACACTCTCAGCTCACCCACAAAAGTCTCACAACAAGAACAGCGGCCATCAATCTAGTCTCTCACGATAGACTTGCTTTTCATGGGCAATCCCAAGGTTGGTGGTACTTCCTTCCCACAGCTGTGCGTGCCCCATTCAGTTGCCCTCTCCACACCCAGTTCAAGGTACAGCAGATATGTTAAGTGTCCCAAGGGGTCCAAAGGATGGGGTAAGTTCTCCCCTGCACTCACAGCTCTTTCTTCACCCTCTGTCCCATCCTTGTTCTCAAGCTGGCATAAGCTCAGCTCTTCTTTTTGCCAAGAGATCTTCCTGTGGTAAGAAAGTTCTCTGCAAAGTTTTTAAACCCTCCTAGATTAGCATCAAACAATGGCCCAGTTGATATGTCATTCCAAAGTACTGGTATTCCATTCTGTCCCTAACAGCATAGTAGGAAAATGGATGTGATCAATGATAAATAACTTACTTGAATCCGCAGAGGCAACTAAGAATGGCGAAAGAAGGCAGAGAACAAGGAGAGGCACCATGGTGTCATAAGGTAGGGCTAAGATCATTACTGAGCTTTAGTGCTTTTGTGCCCAGCTGTATGCATAGAGGGCATTTTATAGATGGGTCTGCTGTAACATCATTTAGGGAGTTCCTCCAATGAACCACAGTAAAAGGAGTGTTGTGTAGTGTAAATACCTTTTTTTAAAAAGGGTGGAGATGCCTCTCTTATTCTGCAAGGACTTCCTGGAATGAACAGTGGATTCTGACAACAAATTTGCCGAAACTGATGGCAAACTTGATGCATTTCTACCTTTAGGAATGTTTGACATGTACCTTACATATTATTACTTACTAGTATCATTAAGCCCGTTAAATAAACGGGCGCTAGAACATATGTGGTGAAACATTTGTAAGAACAGACTGGTTATAGTGCATAATAAAAAAGTGGACAACCATGCAGTTGATTTGTATTTTATTGTATTTATTTTTTTAGAATTGTTAAAGAAGAATAATTTGAAGAATTTCTTTTTCTTTTCTTTTTTTGATGTTATAAACCAAAACAATTTAGGTATGGTAAATGTTTCTTAAGTGCAAACCTTGTCAAACAATTGTAAATAAGCAAAATTAGTGGGTTTTTTTAATTTTTGATTTTGTGTTTTTGGTAGGTTATGTTGAATTTCTATAAAATTTCTTTATAGACAACATTCCTTGTGAATATTTTGTCACAGTTTTCCAACAGTTTGCCTTGGTTAGGACCTTCTATGACTTTCACCATGACATCATTAAAACTCCTTACTCTTGATAATGCAACATATAACTGACCATGGCTGAATACTGGTTCCGGCAAGTAAATTCCAACTTTTTCCAAGGTTTGCCCCTGAGATTTGTTAATTGTCATTGCAAAAGCTAATGTTACTGGAAATTGTCTTCTTCGTAAGATAAACGGTAAATCAGTTGTTGTTGGAGCCAAATCCATACGGGGAATAAAGACTATGTTTCCTTCCGCTGAACCTGTTATTACTTGAGCAATTATGATGTTTTTCTTAAGTTGTTTGACGATGAGACGGGTGCCGTTGCACAATCCTTTTTTAGTGTTTAGGTTTCTAAGGAGCATAATTATAGCGGCCTTTTTAAGGTTGAGTTTATGCTTAGGCATACCTGTTGGAGTTATTTCATTGAGGAACTCAATTGGATAGTTTTGAATATCTTCCTCACTTGAGTCATCAATTGAGTTTGAACTGAGGTATGTCACGGTCTCTCCTTCTAAAATGTTAAGTACCTCTTCATTTATGGAGTTTACATCACAGTTCTTTGGGCAAAGAATAGATTTTTTTGCTAAGTTAGGGACATCTGTAACAGGATTTTTGTCTCCAAAAAAGTTTTTTATAATATCTCCTGTGCATAAAATTTTGGAAGGTATTTCAATTACATCTTCAGGCAAACCGTCAATGTGTGGTGTATCACCACTGCCCACTTTGATCAGCCAATTGCTGAATTCAGTGTCTACTGAGCGTATATTCTTTTTAAGTTTAAGGACTTGGAAAATACTCCACAGACTATTATTCTTAACACAGGCCTCAACAATTTTTGTACGGTCACCGTGAGGTACTACGGGAAGTGTTTGCCTGAAATCTCCTCCAAGTAAGATTACTTTTCCTCCAAACGGTTTGTTGTTGTCCATTATTTCTTGGAGCAGTCTGCTAACCACTGCAAGAGCTACAGAGGGGGCCATAGTACATTCATCCCAAATTATTATTTTTGAATTTCGTAAACGTTCAGCATCAACAGAATTGAGTCGTATATTTGATGTTGTATTCTCAACTATAGGCACAGGTAACTTGAATTGGGAGTGGTATGTTCTTCCACCCTCAAGAAGATTGGCTGCTATACCTGTGGAGGCTACAGGTAGTGCAATATTTCCTTGTCCACGAAATGTGCTGAGCAGGGTCTTGTAAAGATATGTTTTACCACTACCTCCTGGGCCATCTATGAAAAAACAGTGGTTACTAAGGTTGTCATTTTCAGTTGCTTGCAATATTGTTTGTAAAGCTGTTTTTTGTTCTTTGTTTAATGTAATTGTCATTTCTTCTGCTTTTTGTTTTTTGAAAACTTGGTTGTAGTTATCAGTAAGTAAGTTTGAATTTGGTAGTATAGGTGGTAACCCAAAATCTTCACATTTTTTCCCATGGAGTTGTAGAATGTTACATATTTCCTGTAACGCGATATAACGGCATATTGTGCATTCATCGTTGTGATGGATATGTTTTTGAACGATATCTTCGGTGAGGTACTGTTCATATTTTACAAAAAGATCATTCATGTTCTGTAGGGAGGCAAATACACAAATGTACGCAAATAACTCTCTTAGTTGTTTTGGCATGCTGTATTGGATAGCATCTTCTAAAGTGTTCTCCCACACTTGATCATCATTGATGAGGCCTCTTTCTTTTGCAGCATCTTGGAAACTGGGATAGATATTTCCATTGACAGTTCTCAGATCTTCAAATGATATTGCACCGGGAACATGTAGCAATAGGAGACGCATGCAGTAGCGTTCTGGATCTGATGATAAATTGACAGAATACATTCGTCCAATGATTTTGTCTGCACCCCGCTGTCGTAATTTCCATGTATTGGTTTCAGAGTCAAATACATAGTGTATTGGAATGTCTGAATATAAAATTTTCCTTGCTTGCTCTTGCTCTTGATTTAATTTAAACCAAGCCGTCAATTGAGTATTTCTTGTTGAAGCTCTCTGGGCTGCTGTATTGATGTCATTCGGATTGAAAAATACAGATTGTTCATCAGGCAGATGCACTGCTAACCTATGGATGGTATGTGATTGGTAATGCATTTCAAACCCATTTAAACGCCATGCTGCTTCTGGAGCGCTGACATATCTGGAATCCATGAAGGTCTTAATTTCATCATGATTTAAAGTGCCTTGTTCTTGAATCACAACATTTGCACAATCATGACCTTTGTACACATATTTAAAAAGGTATTTGACACTTTTTATGGATGCGCAGACTTCAACATTAATGTGGCAATTGTAATTTAGGGCAAGATGTGGATTATATGGTACAACCCAATGGTTATCTATTGTCCTGCCATTCACAATTGAAGTTTGGTTTGTGTTTCGTCTTCTATATTTTGGATAACCATTTGTATTTGCTGATGTTTTTTCCTGGAATGGTTTTGGAAATTCCTTAGTGCATTTGTCATTTGACATACATGGTGAATTAGGGTTGAGTGGTCCGCATGGTCCATGGATCATATGTTTTGTAACAATTGCATGTAAGCGTGGAGTGTTGGTTATATTTGGAATTTCAGCAGATACTATTTTGTCTATCAGTTCTTCGGTTTTGGGTTTGCAGTCATCTTTAAGAATAAGTAGTATGTGAGCATGAGGTAAACCCCTCTTCTGAAATTCTATTACGTAGACCATTGCTTTTGGTACTCCAAAAATATGTTTTTTACAGAGATCTTCAATTAAAGCTTTCAGTTTTAGATGAAATACTCTTGCAACTAAATCAGGTCGAGCATCAGTAGTTTGGCCATGTTGTAGGTTTTCAACAATCTCTTGCCATTTGGGGTTGCACGTCATTGTGATGAAAAGATCAGGTTTGCCATATTTCCTAACAATTGCCATTGCATCTTGATAATTTTGGAGCATGTTTCTTGGGCTACCTGCAAATGAGGATGGTAATATGTATGTTTTTCCAGGAATCAGGCCTTTCTGATTGGATTCATTAATTAAGTGGTCCATCAATCCTGAGTATTTTTCAACTCTCAATTTTTGCTGATTTTGTCGTACATAGTTGAGTCTGTTGGATTCAGTTTTTACATATGCATCAACTATATACTGTTGTGTAAGGCGGCCAGCATTTAAGAAGGGGTTAAAGTTGTCTCTGATGGAAAGACGATACCCATAGTATTGCATTTGTGTAACTCGAATTCTAGGATTTCGTGTTTGATTTGTTAAATTTTGTAACGCTTGAGGTCTGTGTTGCAAAGGTATATCAATTCCCCAGCTTTGATCACCATAAGGGAAGAGTAATGGATAAACCATGGGTTCCAGATTGGGGTCAAGGACACTAATCCTTTGTGTTGTTCTTTTATTTATATCATCTGTACTTGCTTTGCAGTGTATTAGAAGATCTCTTTCTAGTGGTGGTTCGCCATCATCATTTTGAAAAATGAATGCAACCTCATTATGTTTTGGTGCATTATAGCGTCTTTGGTCATTTCTTCGATCTTGCACTATTGTCATGGTCACTTCCTTAATAATGTTTCCAGTTGTTGCAGCATCCTCCTCATATTCTTTTTCAACTTGGTACAACATTTTGCAGGCCTCTGCAAATGGATTTGTTTGAGCAATGAGTGTGCTTAGTTTTTTTATAATTTCTGGATTTATTCCAGTATTTGCGGAATTTTGCATTCTTTGCTCTGCTGCTTCAGAAGGATCTAAAATATATAATTGAGCAAACTGTCTGTTTTGTCCCTGTTCTGGGTGCAGTGTGCCTGCTCTGTGACAAATTGATCCGTGGATCCGGAAACAATATGGGCCATTGCCAGGTGGTGGAGTAATGTTTGCTCCCATGGAGGCAAATGCTAATGCACTATTTATAGATCTAATATTGTTGAAGAAATTTTTGCTGTAGTAATGTTGTCCAGTCATGAGCTGTTGGATTAATGGATTTGTACTGATTGAGGGAAGATTTACTTTTCCTTTTGAACAACATTGTGAAAATTTTCGATCAGAAGGTCTTTCAGCTTCAAAATGTTTAGCACTACAAAACTGGCATATCTGATCTAAATGTCCACACGTGTGTGTTTTAATGATGTCCTCATTGAAGTTTTCCAATTCATTCATAAGTGTCATTGTTAGTTTTGCAGGCCTTGAGTCTTGGTTTTGTATTGTTTCTCTCTCTATGTTTTTCCTTTGTCGTAATTCTCTTTTCCTCTGTGTTAATTGTTGTTTCCGTAATTGGCGTTCATCTGGAGGCAGATGTGTTAACCTTTCTCTTTCTAGTGTGGCATGTCGTTTACATTGTATTTTTCGTTCCTCTGGAGTTCTATTTGCTCTCCTTGCTTTTTGTCTTTCAGCATCTTGCTGTCGTTTTTGAATTTCTTTTTTAGCATTTCTATTTTTCTCTATATAAAATGTTTTGTTTTTTCTGCGAGTTAGTGTCTTTGCATCTTCATGTAAATGTCTTTTATCTGTTATACTGTCATTCTTGTTTGTGTTTTGTTTCTGATTTAGAGGTTGTCGGTCATTATGAGTTAAAGTTGCTCTTTTAGATCTTTTTCTTTCAGTGTCTTTCTTTTGATTTTTTACCTTTTCTTCAATTGATCTATTTACTCGTCTTTTTCTTTCCCTTTTGCTGTTTTGTTGACGTATTCTTAGTTGTTCATCTGGGGTTTGACTTGCTCTCTTAGCTCTGCGTCTTTCTGTGTTTTTATTTAGCTCATTTTCGTCTCCTTTTTTTGTTTTTTGTGCTGGTTTTTGTCTTTCACTTTCTGCTTTTTGTTGTCGTAAAGATTGTAGTTCTTCAGGAGTCAGATTTTCCCCTCTTTGTTTTACATTTAACATGCTTAGGGTGTATACCTCAGAGGAGTGCATAGTAGTGATATTTGTGCAGGTTGTTTTCAATTAAACTGACGCTTCACTTGGGTTTTTATAGGTTTTTCATATGACTGGTTTGATGTACACATATAGTATTTACCTAACACAGACTGACAGGACTTTGGATTTGGGACAGGCTTCCCCCCACAGCCCTTATAGGAAAGAGTTTTGAAGTGAATGAGTGGAATGGATCACTTAGTACTGCAGTTGTCGTAAAGATTTTAGTTCTTCAGGAGTCAGATTTTTTCTCTCTTTTTTTACATTTAACATGCCTAGGGTGTAGACTTCAGAGGAGTGCAGAGTACTGACCTTTGTGAGGCACAGTTTATTCAGATTAGCTTTTGGTCCACTCACAGTAAATGGGGACAATAAAAGTTTCAGAACAGGCTTGAGTTGCAACCAGATCCGTAATGAGTGTCAGTTTACCAACAGTCCCTTGCTTCAGAAACCAATACTGATCAGGAGATTTACATGTATTTCAGACGGAGAAAAGATTTCCCAATCTGTAAGTAGGTAGTGGTGGGGGAGGCAAGCAGAGCTGCTTTGAGAAAGTAAGGATATGTTAGGCAGATGGGTGGGTGTGGGGAGAGCTCGCACGTGTGCCGCTTGCTGCTGGTCGCCTAACAAAAGCAGCCTCCTTCTCCTCCCGTAAGGAAACGTTAGCAGAGGGGTGGGGGTGCGGAGAAGCGAAAAGAAGCAGCCTCCTTCTCCTCGTGTAAGGAGACGTTAGGCAGAGGGGTGGGGGTGAGGAGAGCGCCTGCGTGGAAACAGAGCGCGCGCTCGCACGGAAACGTTAGGCAGAGGGGTGGGGGTGAGGAGAGCTCGTGCTTTGAAGCGAGTGCGCCTGCGTGGAGACAGAGCGCGCGCTCGCACGGGGCTATCTTGCAGCCTCATCCTCCTCAAGCTGCTGTTTTGAAGCGTGTGCGCCTGCGTGGAGACAGAGCGCGCGCTCGCACGGGGCTATCTTGCAGCCTCATCCTCCTCAAGCTGCTGATTTGAAGCGTGTGCGCCTGCGTGGAGACAGAGCGCGCGCTCGCACGGGGCTATCTGGCAACCTGATCCTCCTCACGCTGCTGCTTTGAAGCATGTGCGCCTGCGTGGAGACAGAGCACGCGCTCGCACAGGGAGCTGCGGTTGGCGGCCTCAGGTAGGTCGGGAGGGGGGGGAGAGCGCGCGCGTCCAATCCCTGTGTCCCTGGTTGTCTCTCCGTCCAATCCCTGTGTCCCTGGGGGACATGCGCAGTGACCCAGGGACACACGGGACATCTGGACGCAGGGACAACATGGACATTATTATATAGGATTCCATTTATTCCCCCGCTCCTCTATGGATCCTCAAGCAGGCAGGCACAACTGTTCTTTTATTCTAACAACAACCCTGTGAGGTTGGTTCAGCTGAGGGAGTGTGTGCAGCCCAAAGTACATCACCCAAGGAGTTTCATGGATGAGTGGAGATCTGGACCCAGGTCTTCATCACCCTGCCATATTATCATTTCTTGCCTGCTATGTTCTGAGACATACTTACCTGGCAGGGGAGACACCTTGATCATGAAGGAGGTTTTCCCAGGGTGAGGCTCATCCATTTTGTTCACTGGAAGGACAGATCGTGAAGCTGAGGCTCCAATACTTTGGCCACCTCATGAGAAGAGAAGACTCCCTGGAAAAGACCCTGATGTTGGGAAAGATTGAGGGCACTAGGAGAAGGGGACGACAGAGGACGAGATGGTTGGACAGTGTTCTTGAAGCTACGAACATGAGTTTGACCAAACTGCGGGAGGCAGTGGAAGACAGGAGTGCCTGGCGTGCTCTGGTCCATGGGGTCACGAAGAGTCGGACACGACTAAATGACTAAACAACAACAACATGTTCCGAGATAAGTGCAACCAGCTCCAGAAAACAGGGAAATTTCAGAGAGGAGCTTCAAAATTCCAGGATGGCGAGCTTGTGGCCCTCTGGATGTTGAGATGGATGCAGCTCCCATCATCTCTAACTATTAGCCATGTTGGCTGGGACTGATGGGAACTGCAGTCCAGGAACACCTGGAGGGTGACAGGTTTGCCACCCCACACTTGGATCCATGCTTATTCTCCTCTGCCTCCTGATTGTGAGGAACATGGGGGGTCACCCCAAAAATATGGGGGACCCAGAGGAGTGGGGCACCTAGGATTTGGCTTCCCGTGTGTGTGTGTGTGTGTGTGTGTGTGTGTGTGTGTGTGTGTTGGTTTGTGTGCATAGTTGTTTTGGGGTGGGATTGCTTTTAATTGAAGCAAAAGACAGGCAGGACAATGAGTGCCATCAGCTGTGTCAGGGACTGGACAGAGGAGGAGTGGTGGAAACCACCACCCCAGCCTGAACTTTCCAGGGAAGAGGAAGACAGTATAGATTTACAACTGTGGTTTGTGGGAGGTCACAGCTCAAAGGCAAATGAAAAGCAAAGTTGGGAAATTATGGGAGAAGAGGCAGAGCCGGAGCAGCTGTCTGACATGTTATCACTAGAAAGAATTCCAGAGCCCCCTTCTCCCAGAACCCAGCCAGCATTAAAAGTAGAAAAGCAAAGGGCTCGGAAACAAATGACCCTAAGCGGACACCGTAAGGTGGGTGCTGCTGTTGACGATTGAGGAAGTTGAGCGAAGAGGCTGCATTTTTAAGCCTCTCTCTGTATATAAAAATGTCAACTGGCCATGTCCGTTAGTATCCACTTTTCACCAAAACCGCTTGACCAGTTGCGTTCAAATTTTGACACAATACCACATGCAAATATGAGAATAACCCCGTACCATTTTCAAACACAGATGTCACACCTGTGCCAGGTAAACCCCATGTTTCAAAACACAGCACTCAGATGAAAATGCATACTGGGAAAAGAACCAGTTTGCAAACCAGCACCCTCTAGTGGCGGCTACACTGGTACTGCACCTATAAAACCTTCCCTCTTAACAGCACCTTGGCTCCCGTTTACATACTAGGTTGAAGCCTTTACAAACTAGGCCGAATGGAGGATCGCCTGGGTGGGGGTTGGGGAGAGGAGAGGATGGAATAGGTCACAACACAGTGGGACCAGTCACAGGGATGAGCCGGGGGTGGGAGTAGGAGGGGGCATGATACATCATGGGTCAGCACAGGGTGGGGGGAATCACAGGGATAAGCCAGGGTGGGAGGGAGGAGGGGGCAGGATATGTCATGGATCGGCACAGGGGGGGAATCACACGGAGGAGCCACAGCAACACGTGGCCGGCCCAGCTAGTATTGAATAAAAGACATTGGTAAGAACTTTCCTTGTCTCATCTATTCCTGGCGGCCTACTGTGGGGGGATCGGATTCCCTGACGCCTGACAGGCTGTGACTTGAAGAACATGTTGTTGAGCTTGCTTTCCCCTCCTCCTTCCCGTTGCCTTTTCCACATGTGATGTGTCTTTTAGGGTGTGAAGCTGAAATGTAGGAACCATCTTAGTCATGATTTTTATAGTCCACTGTTTTGGCTAAAGGTCAATGTATAAATGCCAGAAGCAAACAAATAAATCTCCACCAGCCATTTTGTGGGTTACATGGTCAAGTACGTGACATATCTAGTCACTTCCTGTTTGGCAGCCAAACCAGGAAGTTTGTTGGATCTTTCATGGGCTGCTGTCTCTGGCTGTGTTTTCCCCTCAGCGTGACATGTGTTACCAATGCCTAGACGAAACTAAAGGCTTATTCACACTTCCCCTTGTCCCACTGCTTTCCCCACTCAATTGGAGCAAATGGCAATTTGGGCTTTTTTCCAGATGGCTGTTTGTTCTGATCGAGCACTAAAGAGCAGGTTTTCCATGCAAAAGGAGTGGGGTAAGAAGGGGACAACCACTCAGACCTCTGGGACCCAGGCTTTCTAGGCAGGGAACAAACATAAATGTGGATGAGCCTTAAAGTCATGTTCGAACAGTAAGCTTCCCCCAAAGATTTCTGGGAGTGGTAGTGCTGAGAGGTGCTGAGAGTTGTTAGGAGACCCCTTGTTAAGACGTGGAGAGTCCTCCCCTCCCTTTGGTAACTTCACAGATAAGAATGAATGAACAGTTTATAATTTGGAGTCCTTTCTATTCATTGATATGGTTGAAAGCAAAAATCCACGTTGCTCCACAAGGAAAGCAGAAAATCCAGGATGCCAACGGGAAGTTCCTCTTCCTCTCTTCCTCTCTGCATTCCTTGTTCTCTAATACAGACAGATCTTCTAGTTCTTGGGGAGGGAGGGTCCCCCACACTCCCTAATGATATCTCTGCTGGCTGTTCCCTCCCTTCTGTTTATCTATCCATTATCTCATAGCTAGGTAACTCCTGCATATGCTGCTCGGTATCTGTATCTCTCCCTGCTTCTGAAAGCGCTGGAGACGGGGGGGGGATCTTCCCCCTCCAACTCCTCTTCAGATAGGAGCTGCTCTGCCTGAGAATGCATTCCCCAACCCTCTGATTCAAACCATTCTCTGACACCCCTATTCCCCACCCAGAGCTATAATTCCCGAGTTCCCTGAGGAGAAGGGTGATGGGAAAAGGCAGTCTCCAAACAATTATTTGCACCCTTAACAAACGACAGCTTCCTGAATTCTTTGGGGGAAGCCATGGGTGTTTGACATCATAGTGGTTCAGGAATGTCTTGGACTGGCACTGTTGAGAAAGGGATGAAGACAGTGGCGTGTGTCTGAGCGAGTCTCTCCTTTGACAAACCAACCTTGATGCAGACCCCTTCTCCTGTCACAGAAAGCGGAGCTGCAGTATGTCCCTGGATCTTGCTGCTGCTGTTTAGCTGGCATGAATTCAGGCCATTCCTCTAGGTCCAGAGATTGACTTCTAAAACAGAAGTGCTGGGTTTACTGCCTGGCAATAAAACTGCCATTGTTGCCCGTATCACAGTCCCCTGGCTTTGTTGCAATTGCAAACACAGTTGCAGCCTTTGCCACAGTCAGCCTCTGACGTTGGCCTCACTGGGCACCTACTGAAGCCCACACCCCAGTTGCAGCCCCCTGACTAACTCTGTGCATGATAGGGAGATAATTGTTGTTCTGGATGGGGTTGCAGTCCCTCCGGTGCAGCAGCTAAGAAGCTTGAGGATAGGGACAGGGAAGACATCCCATTCAACTTGTACCTCAATCTCTGCTGAGCGGTAACAAGTTTCTAGGGGGTTCCAGGAACTCACCCAAGATTTGTGTTTTTCCATTGGAAAATCAAGACACAGCAGAGTCTGCAATATCTTAGAAATATGGTTTATTCACACATATTTGCACCTAAAACCTTCAGTGGAGGGAGTGCAGAACATGATATCCCAAGAGTATCTCTTTTTTTAATATATATTTATTAGTTTTATAAAACAAGACATACAGCACAAAAAACATACAAATTGAACACAATAAAACAAATGACAGACACTACAATAAGAAAAAGGGTAACAAATCAATCTTCTATCATGTATCTTTATCGACTTCCTCCATTTCCTCCTAGCTGCGTTTCATTATATTACTTCCTTAGTACTTTCCAAATCTGGATTCCAATCTTTTTAATAATTATCTAAACCTATTTATAGTCTTAATAGTTTATCAATACTGTAAATCTCTTATACTTATCTCAAAATACAATTCTATTCTAGTTAGATCTTAAAAATCAATACAATAGCAACATTTAACTAAATCTTAATATATGATAATGACTTAACTAACACTCTTCTACAACCTCCTTTTGTTTCCAAATCTTTTAATGAAAACTACTAATCTTACCATTCTTTTCTAAATAAACTTTAAATTTCTTCCAATCTTCTTACATCGATTCTTCCCCCTGGTCCCAGAGTTTCCCAGTCAGCTCAGACAGTTCCATGAATTCTATCAGCTTCAACTGCCAGTCGTCCACTGTAGGTATATCTTCAGTTTTCCAATTTCTTGCTAATACAATTCTAGCTGCTGTTGTGGCATACAGAAAAAACGTAATATCTTTCTTGGGTGATTCCTCTCTAATTATCCCAAGTAAAAAAACTTCTGGCTTCTTAACAAACGTGTTTTTCAACACTTTCTTCAATTCATTATAAATCTTATCCCAGAAGCTCTTTACTTGGGGGCATGTCCACCACATATGGTAAAAGGTTCCTTCCACATTCTTACATTTCCAACATTTATTATCCTGTTTATGATAAATCTTAGCTAGCTTTACCAGTGTAAGATACCACCTATACATCATCTTCATCATATTTTCTTTCAGTGCATTACATGCGGTAAACGTCATATTCTTCTTCCACAACCTTTCCCAATCTTCTATCATTATATTATGCCCTACATCTTTTGCCCAATCAATCATCACAGATTTTGTCTGTTCATCCTTGGTATGCCACTCCAACAGTAAATTATACATCTTTATCCCAAGGTATCTCTCGTTGCTCCTCTCACAGCTATAACAAGCTTGTCTCCAAAGCATTAACCAGTCATGTCCCCCAATCTGTCAGTGCAGCCTCTCCCAGCCAGCATACATGGAGTTCTGCTTACTTCTTCTCCTTCTTGCTTCCAGAACTCCTAGCCAAAACCCCTTTGTGTAAAAGGATGCCCTTCTTTCATGTATGACCTCCTGTTAGATTGGAAGAATAAGGACGAGGCAACAAAGGAGTGCATGATAAAGTGGGCAGTAGACTTGGTTACAATATTAATTTCGATCAGTGGCACAAATTATGGAATTACCAGATTAAATTTACAGCATGCACTGTGTTGAAATAAAACATCATGAAAATGATGTATTGTTGGCATCTAACGCCCGTCAAGTTAGCAAAAATTTACAGAACAAAGAATAAAAAGTGTTGGAAATGCAGTAGCAAGACTTTTAACACATGTGGTGGCTGTGCAAAAAGACGAAAGTATTTTGGGAATCAATTTATAACAAATTGAAAAGGTTACTAAGATATACCTTCCCAAAAAAACCCGGAAGCTATGCTACTGGGATTATTGGGAAGTGAGCTGAAAAAAGAGGACCAAAAACTGTTTATGTACGCCACCACGGCAGCTAGGATACTGTTTGCCCAAAGGTGGAAAACTCCAGAAATCTCAACTGTAGACGAATGGAGGGAAAAAAATGATGGAATACTCGGAATTGGCAAGGTTGATGGGGAGAATAAGAGATCAGAAAGAGCAAAGGTTTCAGGAAGAATGGGGGAAATTTGTTGATTATTTAAAAGAATATTGTAAAAATATTAAAACACCAGTAGGACTAATCTGAGAAAATACAACATGAAAAGCATATAGTCGTGGTCAATTATGTATTTTGTGAGTAGAATTATGTGAATGACAGGCAAGAAGTGGTAAAGCGAAAAGAAAAAAGATAATGGAAAACAATAAAACCAGGTGAGAAGAAAGAGGCAGTCAAGTTTGGAAGAACAGAATTAGATGCTAAAGTTATATAAGAAGAAGATGCTAAAGTTATATAAGAGTATAGTAAATAATAAAATACACAACATGTAATTTGTAATATATCTTTATTTTTGAAGAAATTTAGTTTATGATATATTTTGTATAATTTTAAGAATACCTTGATTGCAGATTGTAGATGTAACTTGGTTGAGGATGTATCCTTTGTTCATATTCTACTTGATTTGCATGATATCGGAAAATAATAAAAATGAATTTTTTTTTTTTAAAAAAAGGATGCCCTTCTTTCTTACAGAGATACCACACACCCCTGTCCCCCTGGCAACCTTCCTCTGTGTATGGCAGAGCCTTCTGCTTGGTCAGTGACTTCCTTTGAGTGGCTAATGGCTGTCCATCAGCACCATTGTTTCTTCAGTGACCTGCCATTACCAGGCTGGCCTCCATTCAAGTTAGCAAAATTCAAAATCTCCATTCAAATTCTGATACTTCACAGGATGTAGAGACTATGGGGAATCTGCCCTCCTCCCCCTTCGTAACAGTAGTTTCCAAAACAACCTGCAAACCAAAATAAAGCAGGATCATTCAAAATTGGCATTTCTCTGAATATTGCAATGTGGTTGGAGCTATTGAAAAGATACATTTTCTATATACATTTTTAAAAATTGCTGCTATGGAATCATGATGTTATTATTCATAGCATCGTCTATTTCTCTCTGACAAGCTGGAACGTGTCCAGAGGAGGGCAACCAAAATGGTCAAAGGGAAAGTGCCTAACGTGCATATTTTGGTGATAATGACATATATACAAATGCATTATATTAGGGAAAATGCTAGCAAAACCCTATATTAGTCAAACTGCAAGTACAAATTGTGTTTTTTAGGAGAAATGCATGCATGTGTTTGTTTAGGTGATGATTTGTAAGGGTGTGGAAATCAGGCAGGTATGTATGTATGTATGTATGTATGAGCTAGTTGTGAAGGTATGTAAGATTTTGTCAAGCGTGAGTATAGGTGCTGTAATTGTGAAAATAATTGTTTTTGTGTAATTTTTTGTTTTAAACAATGAAGATTTATATATTTTTTTTTAAAAAGGAGAAATGCATGCAAAAATGTGGATGGATTTTCAATCGTTGTTTTTTTTAATGCAGATTTATGTGAGGGAAGTGCATATATTCTTTTTTTGGATTTTAATAACAAACTTTATTGATTTTAAAATAAAAAATGAACATAATATAAAACAAAACAGCCGCTTAAAATATACACAAAATCAATAGATGAATCGGTAAATGACCATTCAAATTCAAACCAAACTTGTTCTATCTTCTCTGATGTCTTGAAAGCTTATCTTATACATCTTCAATTCTATATTTACATCTTCTCTATAAATCGATTTACCCTTCTCTTCCATCCTGACTTCGAAATTATTTACTTTCCTTCTGCTTCCATTAATTTTCCTCCTGGAAGTTCTACAAAAGATTTGTTTCAAACCCAAGTTCTTTTAAATATATTCCGAATTTTTTCCAATTATCATTAAAAATTTTATTTGAACCACCCCTTATCGAATTCATCAATTTAGCCAAATCAATGTAACCGATTACTTTCTCTTGCCATTCTCTAATTGTGGGTACTTCTTTGCTTTTCCATGACTTAGCAATTAAAGTTCTTGCCGCTGCTACTGAATATAAAAATATTTTCTCATCCTTTTTAACCACTTCTTCTACTTTTTCTAGTAGGAAAGACTCCGGAGTCTTTTTTATATTATATTTAAATATTTTCAATCGTTGCTTTTTTAATGCAGATTTATGTGAGGGAAGTGCATATATTCATGATAATAACATTTATAAAATTATTAAAATTATTAAAAAGCAATGCTGGTAAAACTGCATGTACAAATTGTGTTTACCAGGAGAAATTCACGCTAAAACATGGACAGATTTTCAATAGCTTTATTTTTTTAAAAAAAGCAAATTGCTGTAGAAATGTGAAGAACTGAATTTAATGTTCTTTTTTAAAAAACGAGAAACCTAAGAGCACTGAAATTTGACAGATTTGTCCATTCCTTTGCCTACCTGAATGACATTGAAAGAGAGTTTAGGAGAGAAACTTCATGAAGAGAATGCTGGAGATACTGGGTAGTAGAAGAAGGAAGGAATTCTTTCCCAAGATATGGTGAGTGCAAGCGCCTGATGTTGTTTTAGTACTTGCGGCTGATTTAGTTATGGCTGTTGTTTTGGGACTTGCGGCTGATGTAGGAGAACTTGCTGGTGCAGGAGTTGTGGGTTTTGCAGTGTCACACAATATTGCATCCATTGTGTAGGGGATTCCTGCAATTTTCAATTTAAAGTCCTTTACATTGCACATATTGCTTGTTCCGCAACCTTTCAGGATAAACGTCTTGGCACCTGCAGATAGACATGGTGATCAACAGGAGGAAGCAGTGGAGGTACAGTGGTACCTCAGGTTATAAACATCTCGGGTTACAAAGACTTCGGATTACAGACGCCACTAACCCGGAAGTAGTACCTCGGGTTAAGAACTTTACTTCAGGATGAGAACAGAAATCATGCGCTGGCGGCGTGGCAGGAGCAGCAGGCCCCATTAGCTAAAGTGGTACCTCGGGTTAAGAACAGTTTCAGGTTAAGAATGGACCTCCAGAAGAAATTAAGTTCGCAACCAGAGGTACTACTGTAGAACAAATGGGGCATGGCCCCTTCAACATCCATCTGCCCTCAACCACCCCTCACCTGCCAGCCATCAGCCCCACAACCAGTCCTGACCACCAGCTTCCTCCTCCTGACATACCTGCCAAGTTCTGGCCTGAGAAATAAGGGACTGGACCGGAAGTAGCGCTGCCGCCATTTTGGAACTGGGTGGAGCATGCTCAGAAGTGACTTTTGATGCTGCTCTGCCCTGTTCCAAAATGGCCACCGCACCAGAAGTCGCGCTGCAGCCATTTTGGAACTGGGCAAAGCAGCATCAAGTGTCGCTTCTGAGCATGCTCCGCCCAGTAAAACTCAGTTACACTTATTTCACATTTCTCAAAATTTTTCAGTATAGTTCTTCAACCAAACGGTGTATACAAAAATGCATTTATGTGGGGAAAGTGCCTAACGTGCATATTTTGGTGATAATGACATATATACAAATGCATTATATTAGGGGAAAATGCTAGCAAAACCCTATATTAGTCAAACTGCAAGTACAAATTGTGTTTTTTAGGAGAAATGCATGCAAAAATGTGGATGGATTTTCAATCGTGTTTTTTTAATGCAGATTTATGTGAGGGAAGTGCATATATTCATGATAATAACATTTATAAAATTATAAAAATTATAAAAAAGCAATGCTGGTAAAACTGCATGTACAAATTGTGTTTACCAGGAGAAATTCACGCTAAAACATGGACAGATTTTCAATAGCTTTCTTTTAAGCAAATTGCTGTAGAAATGTGGAGAACTGAATTTAATGTTCTTTAAAAAAAAAAACGAGAAACCTAAGAGCACTGAAATTTGACAGATTTGTCCATTCCTTTGCCTAGCTGAATGACATTGAAAGAGAGTTTAGGAGAGAAACTTCATGAAGAGAATGCTGGAGATACTGGGTAGTAGAAGAAGGAAGGAAATCTTTCCCAAGATATGGTGAGTGCAAGCGCCTGATGTTGTTTTGGGACTTGCGGCTGATTCAGTTATGGCTGTTGTTTTGGGACTTGCGGCTGATTTAGTTATGGCTGTTGTTTTGGGACTTGCGGCTGATTCAGTTATGGCTGTTGTTTTGGGACTTGTGGCTGATTTTTGAGTACTTGCTGGTGCAGGAGTTGTGGGTTTTGCAGTAGGGGTTTCACACAATATTGCATCCATTTTGTAGGGGATTCCTGCAATTTTCAATTCAAAGTCCTTTACACCGCACATATTGCTTGTTCCGCAACCCTTCAGGACGAACGTCTTGGCACCTGCAGGTAGACATGGTGATCAACAGCAGGAATCAGTGGAGGCTGCTCTAGTACAGTGGTACCTCAGGTTATAAACATCTCGGGTTACAAAGACTTCGGGTTACAGACGCCACTAACCCGGAAGTAGTACCTCGGGTTAAGAACTTTACGTCAGGATGAGAACAGAAATCATGCGCTGACGGCGTAGCAGCAGCAGGAGGCCCCATTAGCTAAAGTGGTACCCCAGGTTAAGAACAGTTTCAGTTTCCTGACCACCAGCTTCCTCCTCCTGAGTCCCAGTGTTTTCCCCTTGTAGAATGGAGCAGGGAGGAGGATGGGGACCAAACCAGAGTCAGTTTACTCTGCTTGTCAGGGGCTCCGCCCATGCCTATTGGCAATGGTCCTATACCAGAGGCGCTGGCTTGGGCCTAACAATGTGTGGGCCCAGCGTCGCACCACAGGGACGATGTCATGAGCCTAGGGCATCTCGCACGTGTCCCACGCCTATGACGTCACACATGCAATGTGCATCACACATGTGACACCAGGAGGTGGTTGAGTGCCATGCAGTGGTTCTTCCTCTCTTGTGCTTGGGAGGAGCCTGCCACTGATGCAGCACCAATCTCGGCACTCAGAGGATAAAGATGTCTTTATGTTGTGCATGCAAAATAGGTAATTTTTCTGCTCCACCCACTTCTGATTCTGCTCCATCCATCACTGGCATCTAACATCTAAGAAGGAAATTTATTTAGTTATTGAATTTATATCCTACTCTCCCTCTCAAAAGGCACAGGGAACATAGGCATAATTATTTTTATTTACAGTCATACCTTGGTTTAAGTACGCTTTGGTTTGAGTACTTTCAGTTTAAGTGCTCTGCGGACCTGTCTGGAACGGATTAATCCACTTTCCATTACTTTCAATGGGAAAGTACGCTTCAGGATAAGTACGCTTCAGGTTAAGTACAGACTTCCGGAACCAATTGTGTATTTTTATTGTTGCTGTTTGTTTGTTTGTTTGTTTGTTTAAATCACCTTCTGTCTGAAAAAGGGACCCCACCTTTACCCCTCGTAACTCAAGGTGGCATATTTGGTTCTCACAACCATCACTGTCCTATTTTATGTTCACAATGTGGCTCTCATGGACTCCATCTGAGACTCTTTCCTATACCAGGACTCAGCTGTAGCTCCATTCCCAGTATGCATTTCCAATAATAAGCATATTACTTGTTCTTCCATGCCAAGTGTCTCTCTGTTTGACTGCATCAAAGTAAGTCTCCTTTCCTAACAAGTATTCAGAAGCTGAAAGCCTCCAAGCTGTGTGCTAACTCTGCATATCAGTGAATAGTATTCAGAATCGTCTGGTAAAACACAGCCCTCGTGGCTAATAGGCACTGGCAGCCTTATCCTTCATAAATATTTCTAATACATTTTTGAAGGCTATTCAGTGTGGTGGCCATTATCCCTACATCTCATAGGACCAATTCCCATCATTTAACTATGCACTGGGTGAAGAAATATTTTCTTTTGGTCATCAAGAATGTTCCAACATTTAGCTTGATTGGATGATCCCAAGTTCTACTAAGATGAAAAGGACTTATGTGAATGGGCCCAGATTCAATCACGCACTCATGACATTTTAGCACTACAAAGGACGATGCACACATGCCATTAGCACCTTATCATGGCTGCTATCCCACCATGCTCTGGAACAGCACTTGTTCACACCAGAGAACATCCCTGGAGATTGTTCCCCAAGAGTCAGGGCTGCATGTCTCTTGTTCTGCCGCCTGAGATAGCCATCTCATCTTGCCTGATGGTTGGTCTACCTCTAGATCCTCCAGAGGCAGCATTCCCCTGCCACCTGCTCCTCCCACCCCACGGAATCCCTCCTCCTCCCTTGCTTAGTCCCTTCAGGGTTACCAGAGCTTCCTGTTGCATTGATGCAACTCTTTTGGGCATCTCTGCATGAGACCGATCCACCCGTGCAATCCTTCTCCGTCTGAGCATAACATCCATTTGGACAAGTGAGCCCATTCTCCTGCCAAGGAGTTGGAAGAACTAGAAAGCAAAGAAGAAAAAGCACATTGTCATATATGGAAAGTTTTTACATAAGAATCTCCGAAGAGCTCCGCTGGATCATTGACAGGCCTGCTTCACACAGACACAGCAGCCGCAGCCGTCCTGATGCATTCACATAACCACCATCTTTTATGATGGAAGATTTGCAGGAGAAAGTTGAACTCAATAGGACTAAAGATAACTGATTTCAAAAACGTTGACCCCAAAGACGTATGGAAAATTATTAGAAAGACTCTTATAGGGAAAAGCACTATCTACTTACCTGAGATGGCGGGGCGCAGCACCTGCTCCCCATTACACCTGAACCTCCCAATGTGTAGAGACTTTAAAGGGGGATATATGGCAAACCTGAAGAGTCAGGAAGGGTGCAGGCTCTTCATGTTGGCTAGATTCAACGTGTTCCCCTCTATGGAGACAGAAGGAAGATATCTAGCTCTCCCAAAAGCCGAACGTTTATGTAAATGCGGGAAGAATGAACCAGATACATTGGACCACAGGTGGATGCATCTAACTATAACTATTCAGGGGTTATTGTCAGATAATAATGATGGAGTTACTTTAGTGGTGGCTGAGTTTCTGTGCTCGGTTTACGCAGAGAGATTGGGCCACTGTGGAGAGGACCAGGGGAGGCTAATTGAAAATTGATATATTGTTCTAAAATATTAATTCAATTAATATCTATTTTATTTCACAAAGTTTATAATGCGAATGTTTTATTCATAATTTTGTTCTGAAGCTTCTGAACTTGTCATGCCTAATAAAGGTTATTGATTGAACCACCTGCTGAGCCCTCCTCCTCAGCTGTTTGCTAGCATATTCTTTGTCAGAATAAATGAGGTCTAGAAACACAGGTTTGACAATTTTCCTGTCTTACTTTAGGCTGAACGGTGTGGAGGGACTAAAACTTGCTCCAAATCACGCTGTTCCTGCCACGTTTCAAAAGAAAATAGTGAAGGTTTACATCATTCTGAAACCGAGGGGCCCTCCAGACGGGTCTTTTATTGCCGGTTCATTTGTGCAACATGTTCTTCAAACTATAACACTGCATTAGTGATGGATTTCTCCTGGTTTCATTTGTCCTGTGGTGTTTCCCCAGTTCTACTGCATTATTGCTGACTGGAGGGGCTGTGGAGCAACAGAAGTGGGACGAAAATAAACCAAGACATTTGTTGTATGAAAGGTGATGGGCTTTCAGCAGGAAGTAATGGGATGTGCACTGACTGGAAATGAAGCAGTATCACATGGAAACAGTATTGAGAATGGAATAGTGTGTGACTGGCCCAATAGCCTCATGGGCACAAATCATCCTGAACACTCTATAAAAAGGACTTCTGGAGGGGTACAGGTTTGCAATTCTGGTATCAGAGAGGGGCAGGTGATGACTTACCTCCCCAATCTAAGTCTTTGTTGCACCCATCTTCAGCACAGCAAGCAGAGCTGTGGTGCAAATATCTTCCTTCTCCTATGGTGATGGCAAAAGCATTGGCACAAGAATTTCTTTTCCCACAATCATAGAATATTGTATTAAAGCTGGAGCCTGTTTACCGGAAGAGAAAAAAAGACAAAAGGTTCAGGAGAGCCCATTCCCCAGAATCCTTCACTCTCTGCCTAACTCCATTGTCTCCGCTCTGCCTTGCCCTTCCACCTTGGTTCCAAGTTCTCCCAAGGGAATATGGCTCAGTGGAGTAGAAGAGCCTGCAGATCAGACCAGAACGCCATCTAATCTTAGGAACATAGGAGTCCCAGGTTCAATCCCAAGGTGGGGCTGTGGAAGAGACTTCCTGTTTGGAACTTTAGAGTCAGTGAAGACAATTCCAGTTTTTTCCTAGTCCTGGCTTGCCTTAGGGTTCAAACAATCCCGTTTCCTTCCCTTCTCCACCTGGTTCTGCCTTCCACTCCATCCCAGGCTTTGCCTATATTGTGGGAGGGTTCCAATGTCTCTGCCTCTACTGCTGTCCTCACTCTCTTTCTCCAGACATGACTTCCCTTTATACAGCAGGACAGGTTGGTGCATTGGGGTGAATGCCTCTTCAAGCCTCAGCTTGCCCTCTGTTGGCCCCCACCTGCCTGCCCTCTTATTTCCTACCAGTCCAAGGGGAACCTATCAGCTTCCTACTTCTCCTTAGTTTGAGTGCTGTCCCTCGTAGAATGGATGGTGGCAAAACTAAAATGAAATGGCGCTGCCTGTCGTTGGCTATGGCTCCACCAGCTGTTGGCATTCCCAGTCTTCTGCTGTACCATTCCTAATGGGCACCAGCCCCCACTGGATAGATTGTGGTAAAGCACCAGCCGAGGATGACACCAGCCAAGGCCAACACCTCCCTTACCAAACATTGTGCTCTCGTCCTTGATGGCCATACAGACATCCAAATCTTGGTCACAGTCTGAAACTTTGGAACCTTTGACACCTTTTTGACACTTCAAGGGAGCTGGAAGAAGAGAGAAGGACATCATTTAACTTTGGGACTGAAGTGCCCTCAAGCTCTGAACAAAACGGGGAAAGACTTTGCTCCAGTCAGTGCATAATGCTGGCTATGGACACAGTATATTCTCTGGAGTACACACCACAATGCGAAATCTAAGCTTTTGGATCAGACTTTGGCTGTGTACATACCATACCTTTAAATGGTATTTAAAGCACATGATCACCCCCTCCTCCCCATCCTGGGAACTGTAATTCACCCCTCATGGAACAACAATTCCTAGCACTCTAAGCAAACTACAGTTCCCAGGATTCATGGGTGCAAGTCATGCATGGTGTTGTCATAATTTACAAATCTTAATACACCTTTTTAAAAAAATAATGCATGGCATTTAACCAGCCAAAATGCCATCTTGCCCGGTGTTCTCCTTCCAGTGATCAACAACACCCATTTTCTCTGCCGTCAAAAGTGCCATAATTTCTGCCACTCCCAGTTCCACCTGCAGCATGTTGAGTTTGTCGAGAAAGCCAAGAGAAGGACAAGTGGGAGCAGGAAACTACCGAGGCAATAGCATTAGGCTGGTTAGATGTCAGGCAGCCTAGCTACCCATACAAAATACCGGTATGCACCTTGAATGGTAGTCCTACTCAGAGTAGACCCGTTGAAGCCAGTGGACATAACTTAGGTTCATTTGTTGTGATAGATATACTCTGACTAGGACTTAGCTGAATAACTGTGTATTTGAGCTACTACCTTTAAAATTTACAGCGGGCTTAACAGTGGTTCTAACAGCAGTGGTTTGATCTCCAGACAGATTACTACCGGTACCAGTATCCTTGTTGCCAAATTCACCTGCTGAAGTGCTGGCCTTGAAGTCCAAACACAGACACTAGCCCTTGATTGGTTACTGGTGGATTGATTATTGAATTTCTATACCACTTACTATATTAAAAGTATCTCTAAGTGGTGTACAAAAAGCTGAGGCAAAAACAGACAAACAAAATATTACAAAAACACACATTGTCTTACATTAATACAAAATTACACACACACACACTCATTCATTTTCCTTCTGACACACCCTTTCCCTCAGCCTCCAGGTTCTCCCAGGGTCCAAACAAACTCTCAGCAAACCCACAAAAGTCTCACAATGAGAAGAATTTCTGTGAACAGCGGATAGCACCCTAGTCACTCACTCTAGAGTTGCTTTTTATGGGCAGGCCGAAGAAGGACAGTTTTTAACCCTCCTAGATAAGCATCAAAAGATGGCACAGTTTATATGTCATTCCAAAGTACTGGCCTTTCATTTTGTCCCTAACAGCATAGAAGGAGAATGGATGTGATCAATGATAAATAACTTACGTGGATCCTCAGAGGCAACTAAGAGTGGCGAAAGAAGGCAGAGAACAAGGAGAGGCACCATGGTGTCATAAGGTAGGGCCAGGAACAATGCTGAGCTTGAGTGCTTCTGGTGCCCAAATTTATGTGCAGAGGGCATTTTATAGATATGTCTGCAATAACGTAACTGAGGCAGTTGCTCCAATGAAATGCAGTATTTGTGTAGTATAAATACCTGTAAAGCAACTGGGTGGAGATGCCCATCTTATTGTGTTGCGCAATGCATACCTAGGGTGCAAGGACTTCCTGGAATGAATGGTGGATTCTGAAAATAAAATTTATGGCAAGCATGATGCACCATGCAAACCTTTAGGTCCTTTGACACACATATTACCTATTATTTGACACACATCTCACATCTTCAAGTATCTCAAGGGCTTTCACATGGAAGATGGAGCAAGCTCGTTTTCTCCTGCGCCGGAGGGTGGGACTCAAACCAATGGCTTCGAGTTACAAGAAAGGAGATTCCAACTAAACATCAGGAAGAACTTTATGTCACTAAGAGCTGTTTCACAGTGGAGTGGTCTCCCTCGGGAGTGTGTGGACTCTCCTTCCTTATAGATTTTAAAGCAGAGGTTGGATGGTCCTCTGCCATGGATGGCTTAGCTGAGATTCCTGCATTGCGGGGGGTTGGACCCATTCCAGCTCGACAATTCTGTGATCCAGGACAGATAGCCATCCAACCTCTGCTTTAAAACCTCCAATGAAGGGTTAGAGAAAAGTACTGTCGTCTGAGAGCCCTTCCACTTGGGGACTGTGTTCTTTAAAGCAGGACATTTGCCCACCTTAGTGGGCAGATGCAGGATTTGGTGCATGAAAAGGGTAGCAAGATTTTAAAACTGGCCCCAGCATGGGATGGAGATGCTTTTCTATCCCAAGGGCCACATTATCTTCTGGGCAACCTGCCGAGGGCCACATGCCAGGTGTGGGTGGGGCACAAGAGAGGATTTTTTAGCTTTGTAGTGGAGGCTGGTTCCTTCCCCCCTAGTGGCACACCCCTTCCTTTTTTTACACCTAGATGAGCAAGAGGCGTCAGAGCTCAAGGACACGTCCCACCCAGGAAAACCTCTTGGGGGGCAAAGAAGTACCAGGGATGGGTGTGGCCTGGGGAGAGTTCTGAGGGCCAGAGAGGGAGACCTCGGGGCCACATTTACCCCCTGAGCCTGACGTTCCCCAACTCTACCCCCAACAGGTGGGAGACCTTCCATTTGGGGCTTTGTTTCAGGGATGTCTTGGACTGGCACAGTCGAGAGAGGGCTGAACCAATGGCCTGTGTCTGAGTCTCTCTCCTTTGACATTGAATTCATTGATAGCTCAACTCATCTCCAGTCAACTCCTCCTCCAGTCGCAGAGAGCTGAGCTGCAGTCGCTCCCTGGTCCTTGCTGCTGCTGTTCAGCTGGTATGCTGTTCTGCTAGGTCCATAGTCCAACTCGTAAACCAGAAGCGCTTTGTTTACTGCTTGGCAATAGAAATCACTGGTGCTTCCCACATCACAGCTCCCTGGCTTTCTTGCGAATGATGGCAGGGTTGTAGCCCTTGGAAGGGTCAGCATCTGTGGTTGGCATCACTGGGTACCTACTGAAGTCCACAGCCCAGCCAGGATCCCATGGCTAACCCCTGTGTCCCCTTGGCCCTCCTTTTCCTCCTGTTTGCTACTGCCTGTTTTTTTCATCAGGTCTCCCACCCTGCCTCCCTTTATCCTACGTTTTTCCTTTCATGCTATAACCTTGCTCTTTACCTCGTGGGCCGCTGTATTCAGGGCTGGGCAGGGATTTTTCCACTTGGCAAATTGGCACCAACAAACTGGCTTTCACTTAACTCAAAGCAATCGATAGGCATTGGGTAAGCCTTAGTCTTGCATGGAGGGGAGGTTGTAGACTCTGCCTGCCCCACCTTGGTTAAGGCTATCCCGTTAAAGGGATCCGTGAGTAGTTGCTTCTGTCTGATGCTCAGGCAGGAGCTAGGTCCATAGCACTCCTCTAAGGGGGACTCCCTCAGGGAGTACCCCTATTTTATATAGGTCATAGCCCCCCCCCCAAGATGTGGTTTACCCTTAGGTGCACTCTCAGCAGATAGGCTGGGGAAAATAAATGGCTTCACCCAATGCCAAACTTTTCACATCTGTAATTGTTAAAAGTTGTGGCCTATTTGAACCCAAACTATATGCTGCTGTCTTGTCTGGTAATTTATTATCTAGGGAGCAGCGAGGTCATGGGGCCTTGGCAGGCAAGTGTAAGGTTTTAGAGATTTTAGAGAAATATGGGGGAATGGAAGTTCATGCTGAAAATTAGTGCGTTCCTCCTTGAAGAAAAAAGATGAAGACACTGATCACGAGTAAGAAAAACCGTAACATTTTATTTGTAATTCCTGAGACCTCGGCACATAGGATTGTTACACAGGTGAGGATGCAAACACAGAGAAACTCAATAAAGCAATAACATTTACAAAGGGGGATCCAGTTAGCTGGATGGCTGCAGAAGGGTCATAATGCCCAGTTTCCCCCTCAGTGCAAACTGCATATTCAGTCACAACATAGAGTTTTCCTGCATAGGGCACAAGGTCATTTCTATCCAAGGAACAAGCTCCATCAGTTGCGCAGCCTTTGATGGAGAAGTTTCCTTCCGGTAAACCTGCAGAGAGAGAGAGAGAGGAGAAAAGACTCAAAATGAGAGGAAGAGCAGGTCCCCTTTCTTCCCTAGCTTGTTTCCCCCTGCATATGATGGGTTGTGTCAGAGTCTAATTGCAGCGGGGGCTTGGCCCAGCTGAATCTGGTGTCCACAGACCCTCACAGTTCACAGGTTCCCCCAACGGCATACTATAAAGAGGGAATGAAGTCAGGGAGGAGGCAGCAGCCAGCGGTGAAGAATAGATTTGGAAAGCAGATAGATTTAGAAAGTGAAGTGTGGAAGAGCAGGAATAAACCTGGAGCTCTTTCTGGGTCACCACTTAGCAGGGATGGCCCCTCTCATTTTACTGGCTGAGGCGAAATGGGAAAATGTTGCCCCAGTCTCCCCTCCAAAATCTTGCTTACTGGGGTCGTGCGGCTGCAGTGGTGTAAAGAGAGCAGTTTGTCTAACTTTTCTCTGAAGTGCCTTTAGACAGCTCACCTGGGCCACTACCCACCCATGTTGCGTCCTTCATCACTTCCTGCCTGCCATTCTGTCATACTGCCTATGGATGGTCGTGCAAATTACAACATGACGACAGCCTTACATTTATATGTATATAGGAAGAAAAGAAAGATGGGATAGGAAGCAAAAATAATAATAAAGGAGTGAAAATAAAAGGAAGGTGGGATCTAAAACTTAAAAGAAAAGAATAATAGTCACCCTGAGGGGTTTTCTGAAATTTCAGTGAGGGAAATGGCACACACCAGCCCCTGGGAGCGTTGTCTGTGGTGAAAAGTACTATGTTGGGCAAAGTTTTGGGAAGCCTATTCTCTGTCTACACTTGCCTCCCATCCTTAATTTTGATTTGGGCATTCTTTCTGGAGAAGTTTCATCTCAGCCTTACTGTTTGCTAGTAGGAGGCAAAGAGGGACATGGGGTGAATGTTTTCTTTAAACACACACATGCAGAGTGGGGGTCATAACTGTGCCCAGTGATCATAAAGTCAATTTGAGAGTGTGTAGTGAGGTCACATCCGCTCCTTATTTACTTTTAACACATGCATATGCCACTTTAAGAGTTGTACCTTCCTCCAAAGAATCCTGGGGACAGTAGTTTGTTAAGCATATTGACCCCATAGAGCTACAGTGTCCAGCACTCTTAACAGACTACAGTTACAAGGACTCGTTGCACTGTCAAAGTGGTACAAGACTTCTTGAAATGCAGGGTGTGGGTTTGACCTAAGTCTCACAGAGTCCTGTTGCCTTTTTCACAAGTTAAGGGGCTGTGGATAAAAGATTCCTCCTTGCCCTACCATCACCCACTTCCCAGGTTCATCCTACTTTCCAACCACAACCCAGGTGGAAAAAGGGGAAATTAATGGTAAGGCAGAAGCCATCTTTAAGGGCTTTCAACAAAGCTCCTTGGAAAGGTCCCAGTAACAGCAGGGTTTGTGTGTGTGTGTGTGTGTGTGTGAAGAAATACCAGCGTATAGCCCAACAAGGGAAATGCACTTTTCTTCGATTCCGGTGCATTCGACGCGCTCTTGGGCCTCGCAAGGGCCCTGGTTAAAACTCTCACACCCTGGGCAAGTCAACCCGTTTTTGGTGGAACTCGCAGGAGTCACTGGAAAACAATCAGAGGAAGATCTCACGTGAGCAAGGGCAGCGAGAGGTAGCTCTGGTGAAACTGACTCAGCCCATGGACCTAAGCAGACACGGTAAGCCCCAAACTTATGCACATTTAACTTGTGCACTTTCAGCTTTATGAGCCTTATTATTATTATTATTATTATTATTATTATTATTGGAGGAAAAAGAGACTCTGGCAATCCCACCTGCCATTGAACTCAATGTGTCCTCACCATACACAATTTTGGCTTTAGCTGTGATCCCCAGAACCTAAAACCCATGTAAATTGTAGTCTGTGCCATGGTAGTCTTGAGGCTGGATTACTGCAGCATACTCTATCTGGCCTGGAAGCTTCAGCTAGGGAAGAATGTTGCAGGTGGAGCGGCAATGAGAACAGATCACCGCCAACACATGACACTCCATGGGCCAGGTTGCCCCCAAGAATGAGCCAGATCCACTGGTCTATCTAGTTCAGAATTGTCTACTGGCTGGCAGAAGCTCTCTGGGGTTTTAGGCATGCCTGGAGATGCCTGAGAAGGACACACTGCCAGGGGGCATGAAAAGGGGTCTGCTGGGGCCCAAACTCTGCTTTTTAACATCTGCATGCAGCCGCTGGGAGAGATCATCAGGGGGTTTGGGCTGGGTGTTCATCAGTATGCGGAAGGTCCTGTGTGAGTGCCTGGAGGAGGTTGGAGGATGGATGGTGGCTAACAGATTGAGGTTGAATCCTGACAAGACAGAAGTACTGTTTGTGGGGGACAGGAGGTGGGCAGGTATGGAGGATTCCCTGGTTCTGAATGGGGTAACTGCCCCTGAAGGACCAGGTGTGCAGCCTGGGAGTCATTTTGGACTCACAGCTGTCCATGGAGGCGCAGGTCAATTCTGTGTCCAGGGCAGCTGTCTATCAGCTCCATCTGGTACGCAGGCTGAGACCCTACCTGCCAGCGGACTGTCTCGCCAGAGTGGTGCATGCTCTAGTTATCTCCCGCTTGGACTACTGCAATGCACTCTACGTGGGGCTACCTTTGAAGGTGACTCGGAAACTACAACTAATCCAGAACGCGGCAGCTAGACTGGTGACTGGGAGCGGCCGCCGAGACCACATAACACCGGTCTTGAGAGATCTACATTGTCTCCCAGTACGTTTCCAAGCACAATTCAAAGTGTTGGTGCCGACCTTTAAAGCCCTAAATGGCCTCAGTCCAGTATACCTGAAGGAGCGTCTCCACCTCCATCATTCTGCCCAGACACTGAGGTCCAGCACCGAGGGCCTTCTGGCGGTTCCCTCGTTGCGAGAAGCCAAGTTGCAGGGAACTAGGCAGAGGGCCTTCTCGGTGGTGGCGCCTGCCCTGTGGAACGCCCTCCCAACAGATGTTAAGAGGAAAACAACTACCAGACTTTTAGAAGGCAGCCCTGTTCAGGGAGGCTTTTAATGTTTAATAGATTATTGTGTTTTATTTTTCTGTTGGAAGCCGCCCAGAGTGGCTGGGGAAACCCAGCCAGATGGGCGGGGTATAAATAATATATAATTATTATTATAATTATAATTATAATTATAATTATAATTATAATTATTATTATTATTATTATTATTATTATTATTATTATTATTATAAACTGCAACAGACCAGTAGTGTCTGCAGATGTAGGAAGCGGCCTCATAGAGTCAGACCATTGCACCAACTAACTTAGCACTGCCTGCACTGACTGCCACAGGTGCTCCAGGGTTCCAGCTTGGGCTGGGCGATAGATTATCCCAAATTGGTTTGAAGTTCGCATCGTGGTTTTGTTTTCATGATGTATCACGAATCATGATTCGTGTGCATTATGCAAAAATCTCAATGTGGGGAAAACCGAGAAGACAGTTAATGCTTCTACATAGCTCCATCCTCATTTCAGACGTCAGGAAATATTGTTATGTTGCTATGTTTAGCTGGTGAAATATCGAGATGTTGAAGACCAGATATCACACAGTCCTAATTCCAGGCAGGGGACATTCCCAAGTCTTTCCTGGAGATGCCAGGAGTTGAACGAGGGACCTTCTGCAAGGAAAGCGCTCTACCACTGAACTAAGGACCTTTCCATGCATTGAGGTCTTCTGCTGAGACCCTCCTTCACCAGACAAATGCTCTTCAGTGGCATGGGAGATGGTCTTCTCAGCAGAGGCAGCAGTTGCAGAACACCCACCCCAACGAGATTTGCATGCCACCTTCCTTGCTATCTTTTTAGCATCAGGCAAATACAGTTTTTTATTTACCCAGGCATTTTAACCAGTTGCAAATCCTAGCCTGCTTTCAAGGGGTCTGTGCGCTGCTTGATTTTAGTGGGGTTGCTGCTGTGGTTCTTGAATCGTGGCATTAATTTTTGTTGTTACACAGCCCTGAAATCCAAAAAAAATAAAATGATGGAAGGTGGTACACGACTCCTTTCTTTCCTATGATGTGGGGTTTGCCTTCTAGGAGTCAGCAAACCCGTATTTACTGATGGGAGAAGTATAATAAACTAAGGTATTATTTGGGAGTGCAGATCAGGAAGTTTAACTAGGAGAACAGAATGCATTGTAGCTTCATCAATGGCATATTGAGTACAAACAGAAAAGTGTGCATCTTTCACTGTGTGACTATTTACAGATATATTTATATAATCTTTGGAAATATTTTAAATTAAAATCACAGATCAATTTTTTGCATTTAAATAATAATATTTCCTTGCATTTATAATATAACAATAATCAAGACCATTATAATAAACGCCTTTCTTTGGCCAGAACTGGATGGTGGCACACCGGGGGTGGGGGTGGGGGGGACGTCTTCTGAGAACTCCTTTAGGTCACTGGTTCAAGGTCACCCATTGCAGATTTGCATCCCTATTAGGGTTGCCTTATGAACCTACCGACTCAAACCTCATGGCCCACCACCGTCCTCAAGAGGGAAGCAACCAAAGGGACACACACGCAGCCTTGAAACACTCCGCAAGCTCAATCAATACTCACTACTTAGAACCAGTTCTTCGTTGCATCCAGCTGTTCCACAACAGGCTATGTTGCTCCGGATTTGCCTGTCCGTGGATGTGCTCAGCGTGAAGGCTCCTGGCTTGCAGCCACTGCGGTTGATGCAGCTTTTGTACACCCCAGTGGGGCTGACACCTCCGCCTGGAGAAAAAGAGGATGTCAATATTCCTCGTGAGCATGGGAGAAATGTTGTGTCGATTGGATCAAAAGCCTATCAGCAGGGACTGCCTCCTCTGATCGGACCAATGGCACGTGTAGCCCAGCATCCTGTTCTCACGGGGCAAAACCTATGGGAAGCCTGAAAGCAGGTTCTGAGCATAAGAGCCATAGCTGCCAAGTTATCCCTTTTTTACAGGGATTTTCCCTTATGCTGAATAGGCTTCCTCGCGAGAAAAGCGAAAACTTGGCAGCTATGATAAGAGCACCCTCCCTTCCTGGGGTTTCCAGCAACTAGAATCCAGGAGCACGCCGCCTCCGACAGAGGAGGTAGAACATACCCATCAGAGTCAGCAGCCGCTGCAAGGCTTCTCCTTCATGAATTTGTTTAGAAGATTCAGGGTGGATAAAAGAAAGTACACCTTCACACAACCCGTGGTAAAAACTATGGAACTCGCTCCCACAGAAGGCAATGATGGCCACCAAATCAGGTGGCTTTAAAAGAGGATTAGGCAAATTCATGGCCACTAGCCATAATGGCTATGCTCTGGCTCCACAATCAGAGGCAGCAATGCTTCTTCTTCTTCATCATCTTTTCATTAGTTTTTACTGAAGCTTTTATGTGCCACAAAGTTCATAAACAAATACATATAGCGTCTCCACTTTCCATTCAGGGAGTCTTTTTTGCATGAGACACTATTGCCACAGACACTGTGCAGTTGGGGGAAAAGAGAGGGGAGTGGGGGGGAGAGTGAGATGGGGGGGGGTAATAATGATCTTTCATTCTATTGCATGGTGTCTGTGCAGGGTTTTTGTGTCAGCATCACACGGGTAGGTTCTTTATTTATAAATCTGTTCATTTTTATTGACATTGCGAGAGATTGGGGTGGTCCAGAGCTTGGATGGTTGTGTCTGGTTGGTTGCAGTGTGGTTTCTTTGTATGTATGTGTGCTGGGCAGAGCGGTTGTTGGGTCAGATTAGCCATATCGATGCATATGCTGTTGTGGGGCACAGGTCTTTGCCTTGTTGTGCTTTATATGTGATACAGGGGAGCCACACCGAGGTGAAGGGGTCCTCCTTTGCTTGTCCCAATGCTTGTGACGGTTAGCTTTCCTAGTAGGGTGCAATGCTTCTGAATACCAGTTGCGGGAAATCACAGGAGGGGCGGAGTGCTCTTGTGCTTTTTGCTGGTTTTCCGTAGGAATCTGGACTAGATGGGCCATTGGCCTGATCCAGCAGGCTCTTCTTACGGCTTTAAGTCACCCAACCAACTCTGTGGCTGAGCAGGGATTTGAACTCATTCCTCCCTAGTGGAGAAGGACCAGAAGCCTACTCTCAGGGAGTGCCTACGGCATTTGCCAACAATTGCACCCACCTAACGTGTTGAACGTCGATAGGGCAACACACACTAGCTCTTTATACGGGCAATGTATCATCTTGCATGTGGCGTCTCCAAGCTCACACTTTGCACACGATAAATTCCTACTGGCAGCTTCTGGAAGCAGAAAGAAAGGATGGAAGATCGTTACAGAAGGGACTATAGGGCTCCAACCTGGGGGCTTTGTCGTGGGTCAGCTGGGAGGTGGCCCTGGGTCCATGGAAGTCAGGAGGACCCACTCTGGTGGCAGGAGGGGGAGTGGAAACAGAGAGCCATATGCACATTACCCCTCTGTAGCCGAGACGGGTCAACTGCAGAGGAAAGCCTGATAGCAAAAGGAGGGGTACAGCTGGGTTTATGGTCTATTTGCCCAAGAAGCTCCCCATCCCGAAGCCTGGATCTGCCCATGTAAATAAGGTTTAATGAAGACCACTCACCATTAACAGGCAGCAGAAGAATGCAACAAGTAAGGCAGTGGAACAGGATTATTTTCATCATTCCTTAGAGAAAGAACGGGCAAGTCCGGCACGGAAAAACTGAGAGGCCTCAAAAACTGCAAGGTGATTGTTTTGTTTAACGCCTGTACTGCAAAGGTAAACTTAGATATTATACATGTGTGTGTATAACATCAAGGTTAGCCAACGTAGTGCCCTCTGGATATTGTCGGAACATAGCTTACTTTATTCCTGGACATTGGCCGTGTTGACCAGGGCTGGTGGGAATGGGGGTATGGCAGAAATATGGAGGGTACCATTTTGGCTGCCTCTGGCATACATGGTCAGCTAGCTGCTGGGAACCACAAGTCATGAGAGGGCTGGCTTTTGCACTCAGGCCCTGATTGCCAGCTTCCAATGGGCATCTGGTTGGTCACTGTGAGAAGTGGAAGCTGCCCTAGATGGGTGTTTAGCCTGATCCACCTGGGCTGTTCTGAGGTTCTGCTTCTCTGTGCAGCGTGGCTGAAACCACACATTTCCTTAACCCCGTCCCAATCAATCACAATTCAGGCCCGACTTTGTCGCTTGACCCCCCCCCCACGTCCCCAAGAAGTAGGGCTTCAAGAGTAAGTGGTTTTCTTGCATGTGTTTCCCAGCAGTGCCTGTGAGAAGCCCCCACCACCACAACAAAGAAGCAATCAGGGAATAGGAGCAGGAGAGCAGCTTTCGTCTCTGACTTGCATCAGCCCCAGCCAACATGGCCTGTGGTCAGGGACGAAGCCAGTTGTAGTCAAACACATCACTTGTTCTTGAGCAGGCATCCCCAAACTTTGGCCCTCCAGATCTTTTGAACTACAATTCCCATCTTCCCCGACCACTGGTCCTGTTAGCTAGGAATCATGGGAGTTGTAGGCCGAAACATCTGGAGGGCCGCAGTTTGGGGATGCCTGTTCTTGAGTAATAATCACTCACTTGTAGCTTGACACAAAGGAGGGGGAGATGCCCCCACCCTCCCTAAACTCTTGATTCGTCACCATTTCTTGACAGCATGAATATTTATTTACTTATTGTTAAATTTGTTTCCTGCCCTTCATCCAAAGATCACTGGGCGGTTCACAACGTAGAAAGGCAAAATGAGAACACAGTATACATAACTAAATAAAAGCAAACCAATAACCTGGTCAGCACCAGACCCACAAGACTGGGGTTGCCAGACTCAATAGAGGACAGGACTTCTGTGCCTTTAATTGCCCTGCTCTCTTCTGAGTCTGGAAATTAAAGGGCCTTTAATTGCCCTGCTCTCTTTTGAGTCTGGAAACCTTAAAGAGAAAGCAGCAGACCCTTTGTTTAATTTCCAAGCAAAGGGTCTGCTGGTTTCTCTTTAACGTTTCCAGACTCAAAAGAGAGCAGGGCAATTAAAGGCACAGAAGTCCTGCCCTCTATTGAGTCTGGCAACCCTACACAATACGAGCCTGGCTGCTGGATTTGGCCCCCAAAAGCCATCTCTAATCGGCATTCGAAATGCATTTTGCAGCTAGCTATTGGCCCCTTTGTGACCAAGTGAAGATGCCCAGGTGCCAGGTTTAAGAAGCCATTTGACACCTAGGTTATACACCAGAGTTTTTAGCACTGCATCTAACCCAACAACCTCTTCCTCACAACGGCCAACCAGGTGTCTATGGGAAGCGCACAAACAGAAACAGAGCACAATAGCCGCCCTCTGCTATTGTCATTCACAGCAACTGGTACTCATTCATACTGCCTCCAAGACTGGGGGTAAAACACAGCCATTGTGGTGAGCAGCTGTTGACAGCTTTAGGCTCCATGAATTTGTCTAATCACCATACATTTAAAGCACACCCTACCCTACCCCACCCCACCCCAATCCTGGGAACTGAAGTTTACTCCTCCCAGAGCTGCGATTCCTAGCACTCCTAAGAAACTACAGTTCCCAGGATTCTTGGGCCGTGCTTCAAATGTCTGGCTTGTATGCAGCTCTAAGGATGTGGGGATTTGTTTATCCCTCTAAGGGTTTTTAGTTGGTTTACAGACTGCCAACGAAGCCAGCGCTTCCCTGTGTTGCAATACACCAGCAGATTTAAAATTATACAGAAATTGTGTTGTGTGGGAGAGATTAAGAGGCAGCAGGTATTTGGAAAAGTCACCCCCACCACATTAACAGAGGCCAGAGAAGGGAACTTGGAAAAAAAGTTCCTTCCGCAAATATATAAATAAGATTGAGAAAAAGAATACAAAGACTCACACTGACTACCAAAGGACTTTCTGTCTCTCTCTAGAAACTAGGCCTCTGGGAAATCACAAGCTCCTACCGCCAAGCTGGCACGGCCTACAAGAAAAGCGATACCACCTTGAGGCACGGACAAAATGCATGTCTCTGATTGGCTTAAAACGGCAACATCTGAATGCAACACATAAGACAAGCTCCTCTTCTCTTGCCTCTTCAGTGCCTGTTGGGGGGTTTCCTCTTGCAATTTACAGCAGCGCATTTTTAAAAAACTGCTATTTGGATCCATACCAGATTCGAAACAGGTTTCCGATATGCAATTATTGATATATATTGTTACAGATCTGGGGTTAACAGAGTTTGGGGAGGTGCACGGACACTCATAACCACTAGGGGACATTAGAAATAATTAATGGTCGGATATGGGTAATATTTGGAGTTAGGGTTGCCAGACTCAATAGAGGACAGGACTTCTGTGCCTTTAATTTCCCTGCTCTCTTTTGAGTCTGGAAACCTTAAAGAGAAACCAGAAGACCCTTTGCTTCGAAATTAAACAAAGGGTCTGCTGGTTTCTCTTTAAGGTTTCCAGACTCAAAAGAGAGCAGGGCAATTAAAGGCACAGAAGTCCTGTCCTCTATTGAGTCTGGCAACGCTTTTTGGAGTAGAGAAGGGAAGATGCCAGGCCTCTCACATGGAATAGAAGTAGCTAAGAATGGCAAAAGGTGCTGGAACATAGCTGCCAAGTTTTCCCTTTTCTCGTGAGGAAGCCTATTCAGCATAAGGGAAACTCCCTTAAAAAAGGGATAACTTGGCAGCTATGTGCTGGAAGCAAGTCAAGGAAAACTCATCCTCACCAGGGAAAGAGATTCTCTGCCTGTGGACAAAGAGGGGAGCTCACAGAGGGAAAAGGGTTTATGGTTTCAGCTTCCCTGTCTAGGAAAACGGGAGCGGGCAAGCTGTACCCACAGGGGAAAAACACAAGGCTTGGGTGTTTTTTCCTGGCAAGGGTTATAGAATCACAGAATTATAAAGTTGGAAGGGGACCCAAGGGTCATCTGTCCAACCCCCTGCTATGCAGGAATATCGACTAAAGCGTCCATGACAGGTGTCCATCCAACCTCTGCTTAAAAACTCCAAGAAGGAGAATCCACAACCTCCAGAGGGAGACTGTTCCTGACTGTCCTTCTGTCTCTTGAGTTTGCTTTGCAATGGAAGTGGAAGGTTTGGAAGTCCTGAAGTGGGGAAGTAGCAGGGGAGGGTAGAATATAGCAGGCTGAGGGAGAGTAAAGCACTTTTCTCCACCTGCCAGTTTCTCTACTAGAAACTGAGTGTTCACAACCCTTAATATACAAGGGAGAACCAGTGGTCAGGTATGGAAGACCTGTTGTGGGCGTGAGGGTGATTTTTTCTCTCTCTTTCTCTCCCAATTGCATATTATTAGGGATGCACAGACTCTCTCTCTCTCTCTCTCTCTCTCTCTCTCTCTCTCTCACACACACACACACACACACACACACACACACACACACACACCAATAACAGGATTCAATATTATGGGAAAGCCGGGGGGGGGTTATTAGATATACTGAACATGAGTCCTGCTCAGTTTAGACCAGTGGTTCCCAACCTTTTTTTGCCCATGCCCCTCAGCATCACTAAAAAGACTGATGCCCCCATCCCCGGGACATATAATTCTTATTATTCAGAAAGTGAACTCCTATTCACGTGGAGGAAGCCTGAAAGGCCATTAACTTGGTCTAAACATTCTCAAATTGCCCCCCCTTAAAAATCAAATTGCCCCACGTTTGGAACTACGGGTTTAGGCCCATTGCTATAAATAGCCTGGCAAACATTGGTCCTTATATTTCAATGACTCCACTCTGAGCAAAAGTTAGTTGAATACAACCCAATGTGTTTCCAAGGCCCCATTCACACAATGCATTTAAAGTGCTATGACACCACTTTAAGCAGTCATGGCTCTTCCTCCAAAGAATTCTGGGAGCTATGGTTTGCTAAGGGTGTTGAGAGTTGCTAGGAGACCCCGCCCCCCATTCCCTTCCTAGAGGCACAATTCTCAGAATGGTTTAACAATCAGTATCCCTTAATAGGAAACCTTAAGGGATAGGAATAGGAAATATCAACAACCTCAGATATGCAGATGACACAACCTTGATGGCAGAAAGTGAGGAGGAATTAAAGAACCTTTTAACGAGGGTGAAAGAGGAGAGCGCAAAATATGGTCTGAAGCTCAACATCAAAAAAACCAAGATCATGGCCACTGGTCCCATCACCTCCTGGCAAATAGAAGGGGAAGAAATGGAGGCAGTGAGAGATTTTACTTTCTTGGGCTCCTTGATCACTGCAGATGGTGACAGCAGTCACGAAATTAAAAGACGCCTGCTTCTTGGGAGAAAAGCAATGACAAACCTAGACAGCATCTTAAAAAGCAGAGACATTACCGTGCCGACAAAGGTCCGTATAGTTAAAGCTATGGTTTTCCCAGTAGTGATGTATGGAAGTGAGAGCTGGACCATAAAGAAGGCTGATCGCCGAAGAATTGATGCTTTTGAATTATGGTGCTGGAGGAGACTCTTGAGAGTCCCATGGACTGCAAGAAGATCAAACCTATCCATTCTGAAGGAAATTAGCCCTGAGTGCTCATTGGAAGGACAGATCCTGAAGCTGAGGCTCCAATACTTTGGCCACCTCATGAGAAGAGATGACTCCCTGGAAAAGACCCTGATGTTGGGAAAGATTGAGGGCACTAGGAGAAGGGGACGACAGAGGACGAGATGGTTGGACAGTGTTCTCGAAGCTATGGACATGAGTTTGACCAAACTGCGGGAGGCAGTGGAAGACAGGAGTGCCTGGCGTGCTATGGTCCATGGGGCACGAAGAGTCGGACACGACTAAACGACTAAACAACAACAACAACAATAGGAAACCTTGCTAGTTATATCCCTGTGAGGGGGAATAGGAGTCTCCTGAAAACTCTCCACCACACCTGTTTAAAGTGGTATCACAGTGTGTGAATGTGGCCCAAAACACCTGAAGCCACTGATGGATGTTCTTACGTTGCAGAGCCTAGAAGCAATAATGGAAGATGCTATTTCTATGCTCTGCATCCATGAAGAAGAAGAAGAAGAAGAAGAAGAAGAAGAAGAAGAAGAAGAAGAAGAAGAAGAAGAAGAAGAAGAAGAAGGGGAATATTTATACTCCGCCTATCTGTCTGGGTTTCCCCAGCCACTCGGGGTGACTTCCAACAAAATATAAAAAATAAGATAAACCATCAAACATTAAAAACTTCCCTAAACAGGGCTGTCGTCAGATGTCTTCTAAAAGTCAGATAGTGGTTTATTTCCTTGACATCTGGTCAGAGGGCGTTCCACAGGGCGGGCACCACTACTGAGAAGGCCCTCTGCCTGGTTCCCTGTAACTTGACTTCTCGCAGCAAGGGAAACGCCAGAAGGCCCTCGACGCTAGACCTCAGTGTCCGGGCTGAACAATGGGGGTGGAGACGCTCCTTCGGGTATACTGGACCGGGGCAGTTTAGGGTTTTAAAGGTTAGCACCGACACTTTGAATTGTGCTTGGAAACATACTGGAAGCCAATGCAGGTCTTTCAGGACCGGTGTTATTAGGTCTCGGCGGCCACTCCCAGTCGCCATTCTAGCTACCACATTCTGGATTACCTCCCTCGCATCTTCAGGGGAAAGTCACTGCGGTCAGCTGGAGAAGTAATTTACAGCAGCAAGCATAACCTTGCGGCCTATTGCGTGCTCGAAAAACACCTGACTCTCCCAGCTAGTTTATGACTAACACGATGTCTTGTTTTTACAAGCAGGTTGTATGTACATTACATACACTTAAAAATAACAATAAACACACTAATACAAGGCATTGAAAATAAGGAAGAATGGCAGGGTTTTATCTGGGGGTGTATATGCAAGGGGATGGACACCCCTTCACCTACAGACGTGGGGCAGAGAAGCATTCTGTTCTGGCTGCAAAGAGGTGGGGTCTATTCCTTAACCCCAAATCCACACTACCGCAGTCCTCCAAATATAGAAGCATCCTGAATCGTTTTAACTTTGCAGAGAGCTGATGCTCTGGCCTGGACTTTTTTATGGTTAGAGGCGCCATTGAGGCTGCTTCCTGACTATTTTTGCATTGGAAATCCAGGACTGTCCCTGGAAAATAGGGACATTTGGAGTGTCTGCAGTTGTTGGAGGATTGTAGCTCCCATCAACCCCAGTCAGCTTGGCCAAGGATGAAGGGAATTGTAGACCAGCAACATTTGGAGGGCCAAAGGACTCCCACCTCTGAGTTAGAGGTAAATCCCATTCAGTTCCATGGGACACTTGCCCCCTGAGAAAGGGATGTTAGATTGCAGACTTTAGCCATCTTTCCCGCTCCTTATTACCAGGTTTCCAATGGGATGATCAGACTTCACAGGTCAGGTCAGGGTGTGAATCTGCAATTCCCACACTCTGTCTCCCGCCTTCCAAATCCTATCTCTGAATAAGGAAGGGTGGGGTGGGACAACCAGGACTTTTGGCATCTCTTGCCCCATTGTTCTTGAAAGCAAAGGCACATTCACTGTAATGGCAGGCAGCGTAATGGTCATAGGATAGCTGGAAGAAGACCAAAATAGCAAAGGAGACTTTGGACTCATTTGGTGGCTTTTTGCAAACATTTGTTCACGGCAAACACTGCCACCTCTCATAAAGAGCACCATCCTGATAGAAGGGCACGCTGTAAAAATTAGGAGAACACAGCTAACCGGGGATAACAAGAGTTCACAGGCAACAGGAAGTGTGCACACTCTTTTTAAGGACTGGGGATCTCCTAATTCGGGGATTTCCTAATTCAGGGATCCCCAAACTGAGGCCCGGGGGCCGGATGCGGCCCAATCGCCTTCTAAATCCGGCCCGCGGACGGTCCGGAAATCAGCATGTTTTTACATGAGTAGAATGTGTCCTTTTACTTAAAATGCATCTCTGGGTTTTTTGTGGGGCCTGCCTGGTGTTTTAGCATGAGTAGAATGTGTCCTTTTATTTAAAATGCACCTCTGGGTTATTTGTGGGGCATAGGAATTCATTCATATTTTTTCCTTCAAAATATAGTCCGGCCCCCCACAAGGTCTGAGGGACAGTGGACCGGCCCCTGGCTGAAAAAGTTTGCTGACCCCTGTCCTAATTCCTACCTACACACCATGTTATTTGAAAAGGAAATGTCATCATGATACATGATCAGCAAGAGATCGCAAGCAAGGCCAGTTTGTCAATTGAATGGGTGATACACCCTCCTCCCAAATTACAGCCAAATGGCCCATTATCAGACCACTGGCTAGGAATGAAGGGTGTGAGATTTATAAGCTCTGTCAGACTATTTGCCCATCTAGTTGTCTGGAGCCGGTGAGCAATAAACACACCAGTGTCAGTGAAGTTAACTCTTTATTCAAAGAAACCAAAACAGCTCAGTCTTAGTGATGGCAGCAACTCTACCCAGTAGGCCTTGCGGGAACTGAAGGTCCCTAAACTTTCAGAGCTTTCTAAAGCTTCTCCCCTGGTTCCAACAATCTGAGGCTCTTGTGTCTTCTCTCTCTTTGCTCCACCCTCTTCATTCCTCTTCATGTGCTGGAACACCGGGGGGGGGGGGGAGAGGAGATGGTCACAGCAGGTGGGGGAGACTCCCTGGATTCTTCAGCAGCCTGCCTCATCTCTGACCCCTGCTCCCCTCCTCTTCTGCCTCTGATTTTTGGACCGCTCTCTGCCAGAGTCTCTTCTAGCTCACTAAACCCTGTTGCCTCTTCAGCTTCTGGCACTTCCTCCTCCCAGTCTGCTCCATCTTCTCCCTGTGACCATGCATTGTTGTCCCACTACCACTCCCTGGGCTCTGAGCCTTCTCCCCCTGGGGGTTCCCTAGCTAGTGCCTCCCACTCCTCTGCCTCCAGCCAATCCATGACTCCACTATCGCATACACCAGAGATGAAGGGCCTCAGACCCAGCAAGCAGATGCAGACCACCAGCCCTTGCCATATGGCCCTTGGGACTCTCTCGAGCCAGAATGACACCCCCTGGTCTGGTTCTGCTTTGCACACACCTCCTGATCGGTTTTGCCTGGCTCAAATGCAGCCCCGAACTCTGCTAACGTCTCTTGCTTCCCAGGGTGGAGGATAGAGAGAGGCATGGGAGTGCATGTGAAACAAGCCAACTGGGCACGGGTAAAGTTCAATTGCTCTGCCCACTTTTCCCTCTGGCCCTGCCCACCACCAACACGTGGCCACCAAAAGATTGTCTGTAAGGGAATGTGGCCCTCGGGCTTAAAATGTTTCCCAGCCCCTAATTGGGCTGGGAAGGATCCCTGCCTGAAAGCTATGGCCTATCAGAGTGGAAACCAACAGTGAGATAGATGGGCCCAATGATCTGGCTTGGTATAAGGCAGCTAGGACCAGCTCAAGGCATTTTGCTGCCCGAGGCAAAGGACAATATGATGCTCCTGTATTCAAAGCCCACCAGACCACAATGGGACAATGCCGTTCCCTGAGGGTGGGCAACCTAGCTTGGGGGGGCAAAGAAGGCCATGTAGCAAGCTCAGTTTTATCTTCAGCACCTTTCTATCACTTGCTGCTCCATCAACATTCACCACTTGAGGCAGGGGTCTCATCACGCCTAATAGTAGGGCCGGCCCTGAAAGCATCTTCCCATGTTCCTTACATCAAACAAAGCATTGGTGTCTGTTAAGCGAGCACTTTCAGCTATCCAGCTGTCCAAAGCAAGATTCATCTGTCAGGACGATTGGCTTCTGGCCATGGAATGGAGAAGGTTACAAGGTGTGTAAACTTAAACTAAAGGGATGCGGGTGGCGCTGTGGGTTAAACCACAGAGCCTAGGGCTTGCCGATCAGAAGGTCGGCAGTTCAAATCCCCGCGATGGGGTGAGCTCCCGTTGCTCGGTTCTGGCTCCTGCCAACCTAGCAATTCGAAAGCACATCAAAGTGCAAGTAGATAAATAGGTACCGCTCCAGCGGGAAGGTAAACGGCGTTTCTATACACTGCTCTGGTTCGCCAGAAGCGGCTTAGTCATGCTGGCCACATGACCCGGAAGCTGTACACTGGCTCCCTCAGCCAATAAAGCGAGATGAGCGCCACAACCCCAGAGTCGTCCGCAACTGGACCTACTGGTCAGGGGTCCCTTTACCTTTACCTTTAAACTTGAACCTCCGGCCTGCCTGTTGACCACACGTGTGCACTCAATTTGCAGCTCTGAGTGGAGTAGAACCTTTTGCACAGAGTCAGGTTGTGCATCCATTAAAATAATGAGTATACCTCGAACTCTTAGGCTCAATAAAGGCTACACCACACCAGAAAGTAGGGAGAAAATGGTTTATTACCAGGAAAAGAAAAGAGGCAGAGTACCTTGCTTTTCATAGCAAGGTTACAGATATGCAGGCAGCAAATAGTTGTTAAGCACACACACTCCCCTTCATTCTACAGAGTAAAGAAAACCTGGAGAGTGATCACAGCAACTTTCCACGGACTCATGCTAAGAGAAAGAAAAATAAGGGAAGGGAGGGGCATACCTGATCTAGGAGCAAGCAGAGCGTGAAGTCAGGGATTTGAGATCTGTGCCTTCTGCGAGAGTTAAGCTCTCTCCTTCAGAATCCTATGCCAGAAAGGGAACAGGATCTCTTTCCTGTTCTTTGGTCTGTGGTCCAGCAAAGCATAGGGTTAAACCTTGAGGAACAAAGGGGGTGTCCTGATGGAATTGTGAGCTGACTAACCATTGAAAATCTGGGGTTTAATTATACAGTCATACCTCTAGTTGCATTAGGTTCATGTTGCGGATTTTCGGGTTGTGAACGCGGCAAACACTTCCGGGTTTCACGGCGCACGCACAGAAGCATTCTGCACGCTTTGTGCATGAGCACTCTATTGCGTCACACGCAGAAGTGGAGCTCTACTTATGGACTTTTTGGGGTGTGAACAGCACCCCGGAATGGATTGCGTCCGTAAGTAGAGGTACCACTGTAGTCTGTAACTAAACCATGGCAGGCTCATCCTTAGGGAGTGGGGAACACACCACCCAAGTCCTTTGAACTATTGTTCATTCCTTCTAGTGTACTATTGTTTTGGAAGATAAGTCTGAAGTGAAAAGCACAGGACCTCAATTTTGGGATGACCACATCTTTATCTCTAGAGTTCCTGAATTTGCTGGTAACTGCAAGGATTAGAGAGGGCTATCTTTTATAGTAAATTTATGCCAACTGCATCAATGCCAGGATCCATGGGAATCAACCATGTAAAAAGTCCAGACTAGCACAGAAGAAAAGAAAACATGACCTCCACACACTTGGCTGAGTCTTAGGCCTAATGAGCTGAACAGCTCGTTCCTGGTCTTCCTTCATGAAAATCAGTTGCCAAGACTGAAAGTCCCTGCCTTCTCACTGTGGCTTTTTCCAAGCAATTGGAGACTGCATCTGTGTGCCATCAACTTCTCCTCCGCGCTTTCCATGCCTCTCGTGGTTTTGGGAGATGAGTGGGGTGGGGAAGTTGTCACAGCAGGAGGGGTAGGCACGCTTTGCCATCCTGACTCATCTCTGCTTCTTGGCATCCCTTTTTCCACCCTCCTGCTTCAGCTTCTGCCTCTGATTTTGGACATCTCTCTGCCAGAGACTCTCTCTGCTCACTAAGCCCTGTTACCTTCTCAGCTTCCAACACCTCCTCTTCCCAGACTTCTCCCTCTGACCACTCATCATTGTCCCAACACCACCACTCCCCAGGCTCTGAGCTTAATAATAATAATAATAATAATAATAATAATAATAATAATAATATAACTTATTATTTATACCCCGCCCATCTGGCTAGGTTTCCCCAGCCACTCTGGGTGGCTTCCAACAGAAAAATAAAATAAAATAATCTATTAAACATTAAAAGCCTCCTTAAACAGGGCTGCCTTCAGATGTCTTCTAAAAATCTGGTAGCTGTTTTTCTCTTTGACATCTGATGGGAGGGCGTTCCACAGGGTGGGCGCCACTACCGAGAAGGCCCTCTGCCTGGTTCCCTGCAACTTGGCTTCTCGCAACGAGGGAACCGCCAGAAGGCCCTCAGTACTGGACCTCAGTGCCCCGGCAGAACGATGGGGGTGGAGATGCTCCTTTCTTTCCTTGATGGTTCCCCAGCTGGTTCCTCCCACCATTCCTCTGCATCCAACCAGTCCATGACATCAACACTATAAGATATGTGATCCTAGATAGTAGGCTGCTCTGTTGAACAGGTTTTAGTGAGAGATTTATGCATTCCACTGTTTAGGAAATATAAAAGCATGTGTAGTGTAGTTGTTGAACTTGGACCTGGGTGTGTGTCAGGGTTCAAATCTCAACTCAGCAATGAAGTTTACTGGGTGACCTTGGGCCAGTCACTCACTCTCAGCCTGACCTACCTCACAGGGTTGTTGTGAGGATAAGATGGGGGAAATGAGACTTAAAAGTTTCTCAATGTGTGAGTCATAGCTCAATGGTAGTGACCAAACAGTCAAGCACGCCTGTATATTGCACATAGGCCGTAGAACAGGTAATCACACCTATACTTGGCACAGCACCTCATTCATTCTTTGGACAGTGGAGATCATCCAAGGCCAGATTATGAAACAGGCTAACAAGCCCCATTCCTGGGGCCCATGATCTATCAAGCCGAGCAATTTCCAAGAAGTCCATTGCAAAGTTGAAGAATGGAGTTTGAGAACAACTGCATTGTACCAGATCAAAGATCTGCTCTTTCATATTAGCTTCTTGGGTGTGAGTCACCATGTTCTTACAATAATCCAGCATTCCAGAACCAGCACCCGCTGAGGTTGAAATCCTAGGCAGGCAGCTTTTAGATATCTTCACAGGCATTTCAATCTGCCTCTTCTCCCAACTCCCTTTTAGGTACAGTATAGACAGGTTCCCTGGAGCTTTGATCAGTAGGTACTTGCATCAGATTTAGCTGCCACAGCAGCACAAAGAAGAAATTTTATTTGGTCCACATTTAAAGGCAAGTTTACATAATTGACACCTTCTGAAACCATGCACAAAATGAAGCTCAGCCATCCTTTGAAATTCACACTTCCCCATTTTGCAATGCAGCTCTCCTGCCAAGTAGTGTGTACAAAAATGTATGGAGCAGGGGAGGAAGTGGGGGGGGGGGCACACAAGGAAATGCATTGTATTTGGGAACAGTGCTTTGCAAAACATTTTTTCCCATATTAACTAGGAAGAATTGCATACCAAAATTGATATATTAGAAATTTGCATTAAACTGCTGGTGAATTTTCATGAGGATTAAAAAAAACCCATGTGGAAATGTGGAGTATTGAATTTAGGACTGGAAAAAATGAGACACAGGGGGAGGGGGGAAACCCTGATACTGACAGTCACCCACATTATAGTGGCACAGTATCCCCTGGTGATTATATGTCTAATATAGCATCAGCAGTAAACAAAGGAAAGATTGCCATCTAGCGAGCTCCAGAAACCCTTGCACATGGCAAAACAAACTTTTGCAAAACTTACAAACAGGGTTCGGTAGCTACCCTTTTCTGTACCAAGGCCGCTATGGCTGATATACATAAATAAGTTGTTTTCCTTGTACAAAATGTTGCAGCATGAAGTGCTGCTGTTTAGGATTACAAGAACTGTTTAGGATTACAAGAACCCTCCCCACTCCGAATTTCCCATTCCCCAACCCACTCATTTAGCATAACATGGTTACTAAGCCTTCTCAGTACCCACTGCGCTATTTTGCAGGTTTCCCCTCCCCTTTGTGGCTACCCCCACAAAGATTTGTTGTACTTCTGCAAACCAAGGGGTTTGACGCCTTGTGCACTGGTGGTGCCATTCAGACTTCAGAAGTAACAACACACACAGGCTCAAGATCAGAAGGAGAAGAAATGACGGTGCTATAGGACAAGGGAGAGAAGTCCTCTTGCACATTTGCATTTAAAGCATTGGACACTAGTGGCAACCTAAGCTTGAAGCAGAATCACAACTTGCTGTGGAATTGATGAAAATGGGAGTTATGCTTTCACCAGGAGAATTTGCTGAGGTGTCCCCATCTAAGCTACCCAGCAGCAGGAAAGCCCTGTAATGTGGAACTCTCTGCTTTACTTTTTAGTAACTAAGAACACAAGCCCACTGGATCAGGCCAACGGTAAGCACTAAAACAATACATCTCAAATGTCAAACAGCAGTGTAAGGAGGTGCATCTTCAGAATCTGATGGAAATCATATGGTGAAGGAGCCAGATGAACGTCTATGGGGATTGAGTTCCACAATTTAGGGGATGCCACAGCGAAGGCCCTTTCCTGGGCAGCCCCGCCCCCTGAAGCTTTCAAAGCAGTCAAGCTACCAAGAGGGCCTCCTCTGTGAATCTCACCACCCAAGGGGATCTGTGGAGAAGGACGTGATCTCTCAGATGTTCCCTGTGTGTTCCACACTGCCTCTTTGTTTGCTTCACAAGGGTCTCCTTGACCCCAAGGATACAATGAACAAGGCACAAAGGCACCATATGCAGAAAAATAGAAAAATTTATTGGTTAGAAATGCCCTTTACATATATTTATATATATTTTCCTTGCTGGTCAAACTAATAAGCGATTGCCCTGGGTTATGACTCAGATACGGAGACTGCTAACTCGAAAATCAATTATTACTTTCAAAAAGCACATGAGGTGGTCAATACAATTTGATAGCTGGCACACTACGATAATGGCTCACAATCTACTGAACAGTGTTAACATTGGAGGAGGATTGTACTGCCTGCACCTGTGATCAAGATGCACCAGAACTCGCACTCACATACAACTTTATTTAATACAAGATGACTCTTAAAAATAATAAATCTGCTCACAGACGATGCAGTCCAGGGATTGCAATGTTAAAACTGGTCACTTCTGAAGTTAAGGTAACAAGCTGAGTGGAGTTACAGAAAAGTGCACCTGAAGTTTGCATTTGCAAAGTGATTCCCACAGGAGAGGCAGTTTCCGCCATTTAAAGAGCTGCTTCTCCTTCCAGCTTCACACAATCAAAACCCTGTGCTTTGGCAGTGTCGCCGCACAATCTTCACATTCCTGGCTCCAATTCATCATGTTGTGGTCTGCCTCCCACTAGATTCCTTTCTGTTAGATGCATTTGAAGCCAAGTCAGAAGCAAACACAGTCTCTGTGAGTTATGATCTCTCCCAGCCCTCCCAGATGTAGCCACTTGAGAAGAAGAGATCCTGCAAAGAAAGGGAGACAGAGATGGTACTTCTCTGCTTCCCATCCTGCAATCATAGTCAACTGGAAAACTGTCTAGCCAGTTTGGTACCCTGTCCACAGTTACGGCTGAACTAGGATTGGTCACTGTCATGTGGCGTGCTCTTCAGAGTGTTGCGTTTCCTGTTACAAATAGCTGGTGAGCCATATCAAGGCCATGGCATGGGTGGGAAATGACTTTCATCCGTGGACCTGATCAGAATTGCACCCACGTGTACCATGCTTGTGATTCGCAATGGAAGGAAAGATCCCATTGGTACCACGTCCAGTCTGACCTTCTGTCGATGCTCTATAATGCTTCGAAATCTGTACGGTTCTACTGTCCCGGCTACAGGAGGATAACAAAAGTGATTGCACTCGCCGTCAGTGATTTGGGTCAAAAATGTTTCCACTTCATCAGTTCATTAGCAACAGTGGATGCCAACTGCAAATATGGCATTAGGGAAGCCTGACTTCTAATCAATGTTTTAAGCTATGTTTCTGAAACACAAATAAAAGCAAGCGTGCTAAATTCAACGACTCGAGGGGCTCAGGAAATTTCCCAAGGCCAACTGAATTAATTTGCATTGGGATTTTTTGGCAATTTATTATTTTCCACAAAAAGTTGTATCACTGGACGTCATATGTAGGATTCTGATAACAGTAACCCACAATATCTAGTAGAACTACAGAAGATATTTCCAGTTATATCAGCGGGTGCATCAGGATTTTTGGATGGTACTGCCAACGTGAAGTTCATCCCACAAAGACTTTTGACTGCATTTTCCTGGGTTAGCTAGACCTAAGTGACTAAGAAGCAGGACTGGTGGATAAAATAGTAGGGGGAGGCACCTACGATCCCCAAGCACTTTTAAGGAGCTCTCTTGCTCCACCTTCAATCAAAAATAAATCCTGGTTCTGGAGGGTAGCAGAGGGAGCCCTGAGCCTCATCCTCCAAAGCAAAGGCCCGTCCTAGGACCCTTTGGGCATCTTGCGCAAAGCTATCAAGGGCGGTATGCAGCAGGTAATAGGCACCCACGAAAGAGATGGCCCCAGCTACCATGTTGTCAAAAAGAGGCACTTTGTTCTTCACCACGCGGGCCGCCACTTGGCCGTACAAGGCAGCTTGGTTCAGGACGGCGTGCACAGCGTTCTCCGAAAGATCCTTCCCCAATGCTGAGCACACCTGACTGGTCAGCTCGTGGCGGGGCTTGGAGGCCGCGAGGGCCAAGACCCCCAGGGACTCGTCGTCTAGGCCGAAACTCTTGCGGTAGGAGTGGAGGGTTTTCATGAGCATGGGAATGTTGAGGTGGAGGTTCTGGCCAGGCAACGCTGAGACGGCGCAGGCCAGCAACGCCTTCTTCCAGATGTGCTTGCGCAGCGATGCCTTCTTCTTCTCCACAGCTGCTGCCGTGATGCAAGGGAAGGAGAGCAGCAATACGTGTCTCTTGTGGCCTTCGAGCTCCTCGGCCAGAGTGTCTTGCAAGCGCTGGAAGTCAAACCGGTGCAGCTCGAAGCTGGAGACCAGGAAGACCTTGGGGGAATCCAGGCCTTCCTTCCGCAGCTGGCGGAGGCAGTCCGCCTCTATCTCCCGCAGCACCTGAGCCTCCTCAAAACGGGTTGGCCTTCGTCGCTGCGAAGCCTTCAGGTCCTGGTCCACCTTGGAGCGGACGAAGTAGAAACGCTTGCCCATGGAGCCCACGGTGCGGGCCAGCCTGACATGGTTCTCCCGGAACCGCTCCGAGGCGATGATGATGAAGAAATCGTATCTCTCGAGACCCACTTGTTCCAGGTAGCGCTCTGCTTGGAAGCACAGGGTGCCGATGCCCGGCAGGTCCCACAGGAGGACGCTGGGCAGGCGAGGGTGAGAGTACGATGTGGGTACGGCTGTGGTTTCGATGACGCCGGTAGCAGCAGCACGGGGGTCTCCGTCGCTAAGCCCCAGCAGGGCGTTGATGAAGGTGGATTTGCCTGCACCAGATTCGCCTGTCACGGCGATCTCTAGCTTGGTGGTCTCCAGGGAATCCAGGAGCGACTGGACCTGGCTGGACACCTCCAAGATCACACGGGATTGGATCACAGAACCCATCTCTCTGAGGTCCATCTCCTGGATTTCCATGGTGTCTTAGTGGCAGAGGCTCTGGTAGGAGCACAAGGGGGAAAGAAGAGAATCAGGGTTTTTGGTGTTCCAAGTCTGTATGGTTTTTTTGTTTTCTCCTTCTCCTGAATGCCACTGTCTAAACCGCTAAGCCCTGGGGCCCTTCCAAAATTAGTAAGGGAAGGAAATCAGGGTTTTCAGCTTCCAAATGCCAAAGAGGACTGAGCTCCTGTTCCTTCAATTAGTTGTACAAAAGAGGAAATGTTGATTGGGGGCATTTGTCACCCCAGAGTAAGAAAAACTGCCCTTGGCAAAATTCCCTCCACACAACTCAACTCGGCTCAAACAGCTAGTGCACCCTTTTCAAGCTTATCAGTGGCGGAGCTTCATGCTCCGGGGGGCGGGGGTGGGGCTAGCCCCCGTTCTGGGGCGGGGGTCGCCTCCCGGAGTGGCGTGGCGCGCGTTCGAGGGCCCTGACACACCTCCCGGGGGCATGGCGCACCTCCTGGAGTGGCGGGGCACACATTTTGGGGGTGGGGCAGGTGCCCGCGATGGCACCCCTTGGAGTCCGCCACTCGGGGCGGCCCGCCCCCACCGCCCCTATCTTCCTACGCCCCTGAAGCTTATTATGATCGGGGTGCTAGACGGGACAAATCTTAGGCCTGATCCGCCAGGGCTTTCCTTACATCTTCCATGGCCACCCCATGTGGAAATGGTGAACGGCACCTTCACACTTTTCAGGCAAGGCTGCAAATCATGACCGGTTAAGCTGTCACAGGGAAGGAATCCCAGCTTTTTTTTTTTTGCTTAATTATGCCTAATGCATTTCAAACAGTTGTCCTTTTTTAAAAAACAGGTCGCAATCGTTTGCAGGCTGAAGTTAGTTGTTCAGAGGCAGAAGAAAAGCTGTTTGAAAAGTGTTGGACTTGATTTAAAGCAAAACAAAATACCCCCGACTACATCTCCTCCTAAACCAGGGGTTAGCAAACTTTTCCAGCAGGGGGCCGGTCCACTGTCGCTCACACCTTGTGGGGGGGGCGGACTACATTTTGGGGAGGGAAAATGAACGCATTTCTATGCCCCACAAATAACTCAGAAATGCATTTTAAATAAAAGGGCACATTCTACTCATGTAAAAAGATGCTGGTTCCTGGACCGTCTGCGGGCCGGATTTAGAAGGCGAGTGGGCCGCCCCTGGCCCCTGGGCCTTAGTTTGGGGACCCTGTCCTAAACCTTCCATTGCACTCTTCCTTTAGTGCTTATGCCTGGCTGGAATGCGTCCTTGAACTCTGATCATGCCTCTTGCTTGGATGGAGAACACAGCAGGGTTCATGAGTGGGTGTAGAAAATAGCCTTCGCCACAATAATAAGATTTACATTAATTGTTCTGCTATTTTTTTTACTCTGGCCACACTCACCACTATCATGTGGCCCTCAGAAGCTCGCCCAGAAGGTAATGTGGCCCTTGGCCCGCCCCTGACTTCCCTCTTTCTTTTCCTTGCCATTAATTCTGTCCCACTTTTCCTTCCTGACAACTATCTAAATGAGTATTTAAAGGCATAGGAGCTTTGCTCTAGCCATTTTCAAGATCCAAATCAGGAAAAAAATCAGCAGCAGGCTACTGTATTTTGTTTTATTAATTATTATTATTGTTGTTGCTGCTGTTATTACTACTACTACTAAGCTCTTCCATTCAAAGAGAGCATTCCAAGCATCGCATGTGCTTAAAACTACAGAATAGAGGAAATCAATTACCTGTAAATTAGAAAAACGCTACAAAAGTAAATGAGCAAGCTACAAGAAGCTACAAAATAGCTGATAAGAACAGCCTGCTGGATCAGGCCAAAGTCTCATCTAGTCAAGCACCGCAGTGGGCAGCCAGGTTATGTTTTTATATTGTGATTTTATCTTGCGAACCGCCCTGAGACTTGCAGGTATAGGGCAGTATAAAAATTTAATAAATAATTATTATTAATAATAATATTCAGAAGCATAGCTGCCTGGCAGTTAAGGCAGAGCCTAGCTATTATGGCTAGTAGCCACTGATAGCCTCCTCCTCCTCCATGAATTTCTCTAATCCTTTTTTAAAGCCATCCAGTTAATGGACATCACTGCCTCCACCAGTGATTCCCAACAGCAGATGACTAAGCAAGCAAATAAAATAGCTTTGACTTAATATGAAAGATTCCTCCTGCACCCACAAATGCGGGATAGAGCCCCATGTCTCACCTCACCCAATCCAATGAGTTGTTGCAAACCAAAAGAGAAACAAGACTCCCAGCTGCCGGCTTTCCCTTCTCTAACCACTAGAGCCCACCCTTCCCATATTCTGAAGGGTAGCCAACCCAGTGACTGACTGCTGCAGCAAAAAACCAAGAGCCTTTTGACACCCGGAAGTGGGCCACGGTTCGTTGTGGGAAAAGCTTGAGGATTCGAGGCCAGCTGGTCGGATGCTCCGGAAAGCTCCTACTGCAATCAATCTGCAGGCCTTCAAGGTGTCACCAGACTCTTCGCTTCCTTGAGTTTTCACCAAAGCGCAGCGCTTTTTTGCAACTGGGGGGATGTGTGCGCTTCTTCGCGGCAGCTTTGAGCCCTCCCCTATACTCACAGAATTGATTTCCCAAATCAATTCCCTAAGGCGAAGCGGCAAGCGAGCGAGCAGCAGACGCAGCTACCCGGAGTGGACCCTCCCGATCGTCTGTAGGAGGAAAGGAAAGGAAAACAGAAACCATCACATGGGAAGAGGCGGAGCTGCCGGTGCAAGAAACGCGCTGGTTGGGACTGAGAAAACAGCAGGCTATTTAACTAAGAAGAAAAGCCGGGCTGGACTGGTCCTGAGTGGCTGCTGCAATTAATTCGTGCCTTGGTGACCCAGATGCACCAGCCTGAGTCACATCGCAAGGCAGCCACTGCCCGGGGGTCTGGAAAGCAGTGCGCGCAGAAAAGGTGATCCCAGGAATGGTCGGTGCACCGGAGAGGGAGGAGGAGGAGCACGCGCTCTCGGGGATTGTTGGGTCGCCTTCTGTGAATCATTGCAAGTTCGCGAAGGGGGAGGTGGATGGGAAAGGGGGAGGGTGAAGCTGATTTACAAAAACGATCCACATTGGAAAAGTTATTAACTAATGCATACTGATGGCAAAATGACTAGAATGAAAGGCATCACAGACCCCTCCAAAAAGTGAAAAGAAATGTAAGTGGTCGGGGTTCCTCTGGGGAATTAAAAGGGAAGAGGTCGTCGTGCAATTTCCCTCTGGCCATTTCGCGCTTCCTGACTCTATAGTAGTGCCATTTTCCACACACTATATGTCATACCAATTCCCTGAACCTACTTGACGATAACTCTTCCACAATTACGCAGTCTCCAAGGTGCTGCTGCTGGTGGTGGGGTGTTTGCAATTTCACAGTGGCTAGAAACATTTTTTTTCAACTCGGGGTTATTTTTTAAAAAGAATTATGCACTTTAAAAGCTTTTCAGGTTCCTGTGACAAAGCACAACAGTGGCTCTGGCATTTCTCTCACCACTTACCTGACCCAGAATGCCTGGCTTTGGCCCTTAGCCCATTTGCACCTGCCAGGTGAGGCAACAAGGAGGGGGCAGGTGCAGATAGATGGGAGCTGTTAGTGGTTCTCAAGCAATGCCTGCACAGTGAGTGAGTGGCATAGCTGCCAAGTTATCCCTTTTTTAAAGGGAAACTCCCTTATGCTGAATAGGCTTCCTCGTGAGAAAAGGGAAAACTTAGCAGCTATGGTGAGTGGCAGGCAGAGGCAGAACAGTGAGGGACCCTTCCGAGCACTAGGGTGCTTAACCTGGATAGCTGCCTACTGGTCACTACATTCTTTTTATCTTCACTTCCCATTCAGAACAGAAAAAGGGGGGTTATTAACAATTGTTTATACTGTCTACTAGCACTGACAAGTTCCTTGGGTCCTGCTGTTTGGATTAGGTTCCTTTGACGAGTACTGAAAACCAGCTTTTCCCCAGTATTTGATATTGGTACAAATACACAACACCACTTGCACTTCTACAGGGCAACAGATCTACTATATTATGTCATCTCCCCAGAGGATGATTCCATAATTTAATCTCAGCTCAGCTCTCCCCCTCCCTCCCTCCCTCCCTCCCTCCCTCCCTCTCCCCCATGAATTCCTCTGTAATTCATGCCCACACACATCACATAAATTGGGCAGAGGGGTGTGTGTGATGTGTTCCCTCCCAGCCCTGATAACTCTGATTCAGAATATTCCCGAAAGCTCTCCAGTGATCTCCCAACCATTAGCTCCCATTCAGAAACATCCACTGAACTTCCTGGACATTATTCTTTTGTCCAAACTGCTGACTGAGAGCAGGCACTGCTGAAGTAAGATCTTCGAGATAGCAACCCCACATCATCATCCATGTGGGACCTGCAAAAAAAAAAAGGTTGCAGTGAATTTCCACCCTCTAATATAATTACTCTTGCCAAAGCAAGAGTATACAGGGCCCTGCTTAGCTTCATTAATGTGCTAAAATAATAATAATAATAATAATAATAATAATAATTATTATTATTATTAATGTGCTAAAAGTTTTATTACTGCACCACATGCCCACCTCCACCACACCATTCCACCACACAACTCTTGTTTTTATTTTTGGATTCTTCATAGTCTGCATTTTGTGTTTAACCACCAGATTTCACTATTAAAAGGAGTTCCTGCTGTTACAGCACCATCCTCTCTGTATGCAAAGCTTCATATAACGAACGACCACAAAAAGAGCCATTTCCTGTCTTTAAATAAGTTTGAAGTCAGACTTTTGGCAGCATGGAATAACAGAGGACTCTGTAATAAGCAAAAATCTGCCCTTATTCCCTTACACAAGAGCCCTTATTGTGTTCTCCATTGGTGGGACAATATAACAGAGGCCAACCAGATAATTTTGAGAAGCAAAGCCTTTGTTTTTGCTGTTGCAACAGGGCCCCCTTCCGCTCACACAGCAGAACAAGGAAGGAACTCCAAACAAAGGTGTCCTGCCCTTAAATAGAAATTTGAAAATTGGTTTCAGCCAACCCCCCCAGAAGCATCACCCATACATCACAGAAGGGGTGTAGCCCAAGACCACCCTCCCTAAATTCATCATAGATACATCATGAAAGGGGAGGTCTGGTGGCAGTAATCTGAGCATCCTGGACCCTGCCCCCTGCCCCCAAAACCTAATCAAGTAAAAAAAAAAGAGAGATATTTACATTTCCCTGTTTCCCAGCCAAGTTAATCACACCCTTTTGTCTGGCACTCCGGTATCAGGATGCCAGGGATTATCACTTTAATTCCTGAGACAATGAGAAGGTTTCCCCCACCTCCCTTCTTCCTTGCAGAGGAACACCTGGTCAGAGAGAGTCAAAATGGTGTCAGTCAGGCCTGTCTTCCTGTGCTGCTTCAGACATGTGCCTGTACATTCATGTACATGTTTATGAACAATTATTATATATATAACCTTAAAATTCTTACAACAATGAGGTAACCAAAATGCACAATGGCATAAATGCAGCTGCTTGTATTCAGGATTAGTTTCAACTGGGATTACGTGAGCATTGAGGATTAATGACCAGGTTAATAATTACTTTTAAGGGAAGGCCAAGTATTGATAAGGGATCTTAAAGAGAACAGTGAGCACACATGAAGATCTCCAACACCCACAGAATTCAATATGCATTTGTGCAATTGTGTGTAATGAAACGTGAAAATGTGCTTCTTCACACGGCACATTAAACTATGGAACTCACTCCCACTGGAGGCAGGGATGGCCACCAACTCAGGTGGCTTTGTTGTAAGCCAGTGTTAATGGTTCGTTAACACCAGAAATTACAACAGCTTTAAAAGAGGATTAGGCAAATCAATGAAGAAGAAGGGTATCTATCAATGGCTGCTAGCCATGATGGCTATGCTCGTGCCTCCACAGTGGAGGCAGTATTGCTTGTGTGTGTGTGTTTAATAGATTGTGTGTGCATGATTGTTTGGCGTTTCTATGCTTCTGTTCTTATTTCATCCACAAGCCGCCTTGAGTCCCTGTGAGGGAAAATAGCCGGGTGGGTGTTGTTTTATTTGGGAGGTGGGGTTGCTTTAAATTGGTTTTTAAATGCTAGATGTCGATTTGGATTTTTGCATTCACATTTGTTGCTTGCGGCTTTTGTTGACGAGTGCGTTGTTTTTTTTTTAGTTTGCATACATGAGCATTGTTTGTCATTTTGATGATTGTTATCATAGTATCACGTACTGTATGTTGCATTTCTGCATTGTAACTTTGTGCCAAGACTTATGGGTATAGGGCAATATACAAATTTAACAAATTATTATTATTATTATTAATAAGTTGGGAACCACAGGATGGGAAAGGTGCTCTTGTGATCAGATCCTGCTTGCACGTTTCCCTCAGGCGTCTGGTTCGCCCCTGTGAGAGCAGGGATCCGATTATGCTCCGACTTCTGTAAGGTAGGAAGGGTTTTTGTGCAACACTATTTAGGGTGCCAATAATAAAGCTCTCTCACTTCCGGGAAAGCCCCTCGTTGAGCTGCGGGGGGTCTTGCCCCCAAGTTAGACCCGCGCGTTGCTTCAGCGCAGCCCTCGCCACCCGCGAGAGAGGCCTATACCAGTCCCCAAGGCTCGTCTTTTTCCTAGTTCTGTCGTCTCTATGGTTACCGTGCCTCGCGGAAGGGAGGGGGGAGCAGCGGGTAAAGCAGGGCAGGGCGGGGGAAGGAAAGGAGAAGCTACGTGACGAGCGTCTCATATCTCCCGCTGGGCGTGGCCCGGGAAAAGTCTGGAACTTCGTTTCGATTGGAGGATGAGGCGCCGCCTCTTTGCTTCCCTATTGGTTGTTGCGCGCTGACGGGCAGTTCGAAGTGCCGCGAAGCAGTTGGTAATTCAATGTTGGGATTTGCATATCCGAAAGACGCTGCAAATTTTGCGTTGAAGACTCGTCTTTCAACAAGTGTTTCTAAAGTGGAGGTTTTCATTCCAGCAGTCGGTATCCATTGGATTGGAAATTGATTTTATGTATTCCAGTCATTTTAATAAAAAAAAATACGCTTGTTTTCACTTTCTAAATATGTATGCAAATGTTTTATATGTGGTTTTTTTTCCAGTATTGTGAGATTGCTTCAAAATGTTTTGTAGAACACGGTTCAGAAATGAAATCATTCTTCCTCTTTGGATCTTCTTTTGGTGGATTTCTTGTAGGTACTGTTCTACAATCTCAGGGCTCTGTAGCAGCAAAAAAGAAACAAACCCAAAAACCATTATACAGTATAGCACTCACAATTAATAGTTGCTTCTAGATCAGGCATCCCCAAACTGCGGCTCTCCAGATGTTTTGGCCTACAACTCCCATGATCCCTAGCTAAGAGGACCAGTGGTCAGGGATGATGGGAATTGTAGTCCAAAACATCTGGAGGGCCGAAGTTTGGGGATGCCTGTTCTAGATCTCAGCGTGTGTGAAGGTGCATAATGGGAAAAGATGCCCCCTTAAGTTTCCCAAGCCAAGAATGTAAACAGTTTTAGGCAAAGTATCTTGAACGTCTGCAGGAAACGAACCTGGAGCATTTTTTTTAACCCCACTCATCAACCAAAAGAGCTCCCAGAGTGACTTGCATACAATCAAGACAAGACAGGCCCTCCCCTCAGGCTAAAAATTAAAAACGACACACAAGGGAAAGGGCACATGGAGGGAAGAGGAAAATCAAAACTCAGGCACAGTTGCTCTTTATATTGACCAGCTGGCACAGTTCAGCGGCAGGAGTTGCTTGATGAAGTTGCAGTTTGCAATTGCAGCGTAGAAAATCCGAGCGAGGCTTGTGAACCAAATGTCAGTGGTTTGTAAAGGCAAAGTTAGACCCAAGAATAATCTCAGGAGGTTTTAATTCATATTTTGTTTTTTATTGCATATTAAACAGGGAGCTTACTTATTCTTCCTTTGTGTCTGCACTGCTAGCATTTTACTGCATTTCCAATAGCCTGCAGGCTGCAAGTGATAGAAATTCATCGGAAAAGGAAAATTCCCCCAAACAGCTGACAACCTTTTAAACTGGCTCTTCTCCTCTGACACACTACAAAGAAATTGTGGAGTTTTTTCCTGACCTGCAGATGCAGCAATGAGAAAAGATTCACGAGTTTAATTTCTGTTCGCTGCGTTGCTATTTCTAAGTACACAACGGCATGGCCAGTAAAAAAATGTTGGCACCTTTATTTCTCTTCCAAAATGAACACACTTTTGTCTCTGCTGTTAAAAGGCAGGATACAGGATGCAGCATGTTCTCTGTGGTGTCACCCCTATTGGCTGCCAGTTGTGTATACTGAGAGGGCAGCCCCCTTGGACTTCAGATGGCGAATGGTGTTGGTTTACGCCAGCAGATAAGGTCAGGGAGAGGTGAAACAAGGCCACTTGGCTTTGCTGGGCATTTCCTGGTCCAGGCTTCATCATTCGGCCATTTAGGAAAGATTACCAGCCTGAGCTCCAACCTACGTGTGACATTATTCAAGCATGCTTCATCTGACATCTGCTGTTATTTTGGAAGAAAAAACACGCTTGCAAGGCCCTGCTCCAGAATGCGTACTCTCAGTTCTGCTGCTTTATTTATTTATATCTACAATTATGGGGTGCTAGAAGAGGGGGAGGGCTAGCGGGACATGTCATGCTCCTTCTGGGGTAGTTTGGCCACTTTTGGTCTCTACCCAGCACTCAGCTCTCAACTGTGGCTCCTAGAAGCCATTGGTATTAGACTTCCCCTGAAGGAGGATTGAGCGGATGAGACCAATAGTGGATCCAGTGGTCAAGAAGACGGTGGTTTCTGCATGTGCTGCAGAAGGAAGTGAGGGGCAGATGGGGCTCATCAACCTGGGGAGTGAGCCCACCTCGAAGAAGGAAAACTCTGGTCCTAAACCTCCACTGCTTTGTGGCATATCTTCGGGAGAATAAAAAGCTAAGGAGTAAACCGTACACAAATCCAGAGTGGAGTCTCTAAGGCAGTTGGGTGGCACGGCACCTTCTGCTCTTCCTTCTGGCAACTCCTGCAGCCAAGCTTGGTGCCACAACAACATTGCAAGGTTGGTTAGGCTGAGAGATTTCAACTTGCACTCAGTGGGCTTCATGGCTGAGTGGGAAATTTGAACTGTAGCCTTCCAGACCTTCAGTCTGACACCTGACACACTGGCTGCAACTGCTATTTGCTCACTCCTGGCTGCTTCCTGGTGGCGTGGGGAGGAATGGCAGCCAGGTAAGGGGGTACGAACTTAATTTGTTCCGGAGGTCCATTCTTAACCTGAAACTGTTTTTAACTCGGGGTAACTCTTTCAGGTTAGCAGAGTTTGTAACCTGAGGCGTTTGTAACTCGAAGTACCATTGTAGTTTTCAGCAGATGACTGGTGCAGGCCCCCAGTCCGGATCAGGAGTGCATTCTGGATTGGGGCCCTGTGAATGGGTTTCTCCCACCCCTTCAAAATAAAAACAGGCAGGTTAAGCACACTTGTTTATAAAGCACATGAAAATGTTTAGCTGTAGTTTTATCTCTTAAATATGATCAGCATGGAAGCAAAATGTCAAAATTTACTGAGGGTCCTTTCTTTTAAGTGAAACACCCCTTAGATAAGAGGCAAAAATAAAAATGGTGCAGCCCTGGAATCTGAAGCAACTGCTTCTTAATACAATTGAGTCTAGGAAAGATAGTAGTTGAAAGATGTTTTTAACCTAAGAGTGGGAAAGTACAGACTGAGATACACTATGGTAATCAAAGTTCAAATTATGGTCCCTGAGGGTGGCTGTGTTTTTCCGCTTGAGAGTCATGTACCTGGTCTTAATAGACACTGCAGTCTAAAGAAAAATGTTAGCGCTGAAGGAGCCTGTGATGTGCATTTAACAGGAAAACAGATACAGAGGGCATTAAAGAAAAACACTGTGTTTCCCATGAAACCATCCATCCCATTTTCCACCAAGTGTCTACCACTGCCACACAAAACCTGCACTTTCCGGAGGAGGAGGAGGAGGAGGACAGCACATAGGGGATAAGATCAACAAAAGAGCCAGAAAAACATTAGCTGTGATTCTGGCATTGTAGGGGGTTGGGCTAGATGACCCTTTGGGTCTCTTCTGACTCTACAATTCTATGATTCATTTAAAACACAAATAAATACTATCTGGTTATAAGAGGGAGGGCAGCAGAAATCATGTTGTAAAGGCCTGTCTAAACAACAAAAGTTTTCTGAAGAAAGGGAGAGATATTTCCTGCTGAGTATCTACTGGCAGGGAGTTCCACAGGGAAGAGCTTAAGCCTCTATCCCAACTGAAGGCCAACCAAACCTCAGGGGCACGGAGAACTCAGTACAGTAATGAAGTGCCTGGATAATAAAAAAATTCCTTCAGTAGCACCTTAAAGACCAACTAAGTTTTTATTTTGGTATGAGCTTTCGTGTGCATGCACACTTCTTCAGATACTTCTTCAGATGCCTGGATAATGTTCACCCATTACAATAATCACATATCACTTGACTTGGTTCGCACACTGAGCAGGAGATTTCCGAGATTCCTGCATCGCAAGGGGTTGGACTAGATGACCCTCGTGGCACCTTCCCACTCTGCAAATTTGGCTGGGTGGCTTTGGGTCAGTCACTGTCTCTTAGCTTAACCTACTTCACAACATTGTTTGCAAGGATAAATGTGGTGGTGAAAAATCCACGTTGAAAATCCTTGAAGGAAAGGTGGGATATAAATCAAATTAATAAATATTAGCAAAGGGGTGGAGCAGAGAGGAAGGAAGAGGCCATTTCCCCCTAATGCTTCATATGCTTAGGTATGCTATTTTGGACAAGCACTCTGCATATGTTCAGAGGAACTTTTTCACACCCGTTCAAATTATGTCCTGGAGATGCAGGTTCTTGCTTCTGCAACACCCTTCAGAGAGTTGACAAGCAAACATTGCAGCCCCCTAACACACACACACACACACACACACAAAAAACCAACCCTCACTTTAGCCATAAGCTCTCCAGGTGGTCTTCTATATAGATCCTCATTCTCTTTCTCCTGTCCCACACCTGCCCTTCTCCCTAAAAATAACCACGCACCCCAACTGCAAAATAAGAAACTGAACTCATAGTTCCAACGGGAAACTTTTTATTTATGGAGCGCCGGGTGTCACTCCGGGTTGCCGTGTAAACGGGGCGGGGGGCGGAGGCGCGAGAAACCGAATCCGCCCCTCCTCCGGCTTCTTGAAAGTTCCACTCCCGTGCCGAGACAGCTGGAGCCCGGCCCCGCCCCTTCCCTCTTTGACGGACAAGCCGAGCCGGGCCCGGATTGGACGGATTCGCAGCCAAGTCGAGAAGCTTCTGCAAAGTGTCAGCGCCCTTAAACGGGGGTGGGGGAGTGGAGAGAGAGAAATGCACTAGCACGCGCAATAAGAGGGGCGGGGAGGGCGGTCTGTATATAAAGCCTGGGAGTAGCAGACGGGCGCGCGCGTGTCGTCGCTTTCCAGTTGTTTGCAGCTGCGAAGCACTTTCAATATAGATAGCAATTTTTCCAATTGTTATTTCCAGTTGCTATCAGAAGGGGCTGCATCTTGCGTAAGGTATATATGGCTGTATTGCAGCTTGTTTATTTGCATGCATGGGTGGGAGCAGAAGTTTGGCGTCTCTCAACAACTGCGCACTTTTCCCGCGTCTGGGGCGGGCTCCCTCGGATCCCAGTAAGGATCGCGGGGGATCCTCGCAGGAGGGGATCCCCAAGCGCGGGTCGTTCCTGCGGATTGCACCGCCTGAAAGCGAGGAGGCTACGTGCGTTCGGGCTGCTGCAGCTCCGTCGTAGAGCGGATGGATTCATCCAGTGCAAGAGTGCCCCTGAGCATAGTGCAGAGTGGCTTTGCTGCACCGCGGCGTAAAACACGGGTTCGGTTCTAGGGCTTGACCTGAGCTTCAGCGTTGGTTGCGTTTGGAAACGAATCGCTGGAATTTGGGGTCCAGCCAGCACCCCAAATTGGGGAGAGGCGACGAACGCATCTTTTGCCACTATGTGCGCGAATTTGGAACGGGCTGCGGAAGTTACGATCCTGATAGCCCTTTTTTTAGGGGCTTTGCAGACGCTTTGTTTACAGGATCCTTATCGTGTTCCAACTCAGAACTTGCTCTCATCGATCATTCTGCAAAGCTTTGCTCCCTTGCAAACGCAGCTCGGGTTTTATTTCTAGCCTATACTGTATATGCAGCTTTTAGGAGTGGCGCAGTTACGTTTTCTGGGACTTAATGCAAGCAGGCGTGCCTGGGATTTAGGATTTATAGCTAATTCAGTGCAATCAAATGGAGGAGAAAGTAGCGCTGAGCCCGGACGCCTGGGTTCTGCTTTCGTTGGCGAGTACCAGAACGCCATCGTTGGATGTTGAGGCATTCAGTTTGGAGCAACTTAAATCTCTAAATATAAGCGCCCACTACTGTATAGCTTTACCGTGGAAAATTACAGGCAGACAACACCCGTTACTTTCAGCTGCTCTTCATTCCATTGAACTGGCTGGTGACTATTTTGCAACGTTTAACTCCTTGCTCCTTCTGGTGGTATTGCTACTAATAACAATAACTAACAACTTGCCATCCCAGAATCCATTAGGGTGGTTTGGAATCTTTAAAATAAATAAAGTATGGATTGATTCATATCTTTTCCTGTCTAATTGGTTCTGGCTGGTAGCAATTCTTCAAAAGAGCACTGGACTGTTTTGTTTCCCCCCAAAGAGTAATTAGGAGTTTAAAATACTGTAGGTGTGTACTTCTGAATCTCTAAACATCTACCTGTAGACAGCTGTACATCTTAGATTGCTTAGTAGACTTGTTCATCATAGATTGCCCTGGGAGTACATTCTTACAATTCACTTTAGAGCTGAAGCGGATTTTTTTTTTTTAAAAAAAAAAAAGCAGTTGCCAACTGATGGGGGTGGGGAGCTGTTCCTGTGCATTTAAAAGCAACAGGATTCAGTTAGGTGAAGTTTCCTGCAACAAGTGCAATCAGTATTTTGAATACTTGCATATGACAGCTTCATTTGCAAAGGGCAATATCCAACTTACTGCGTAGTGCGAACCATGCGTACTCAGCAGTAAGCCCTATTGATTTCAATGGAGTTTACTCCCAGGTAAGCAGGACACAGGTGGCACTGTGGGCTAAGCCACAGAGCCTAGGGCTTGCCGATCAGAAGGTCAGTGGTTCGACCCCCCCCCCCCCAATGATGGGGTTAGCTCCTGTTGCTCAGTCCCAGCTCCTGCTAACCTAGCATTTCAAAAGCACGTCAAAGTGCAAGTAGATAAATACCGGTAGGTACCGCTATAGCTAAATGGTGTTTCCGTGTGCTGCTCTGGTTCGGCAGAAGCAGCTTTGTCATGCTGGCCACATGACCTGGAAGTGGTACGCAGGCTCCCTTGGCCAATAACACGAGATGAGTGCCACAACCCCAGGGGTCCCCTTACCTTTACAAGCAGGGTTTAAGGTTTGCTGCCAAGTTGCTTAAGCACATTGATTTCAGTGTATGATTAAAGCTGGCTATTGCTCAGATGGTAGCTTAATTTGGATGAATTCGGAGTGCATGACAAGCGCACTTAAAACCTCTTGGAAGGAACTTGAAAGGGGCGGAGTGTTTGGTTTCCTCAGGTGCCTGTTGGACTTTGCCTTCTTTGGGGTTGCAGGGGTGGGTGGGGCGTGGAGCCTGGTAGGATAGCTCCCCCCTCCCCGCAAAAAATAATGGAGCCAATGGAAACTGGCTGCCCAGGAGGTGTGAACACTTGCCTTTTTCCCAATTAAATGTGGTTAGAGTAGAGTTTCCTCTACTCTTCTGGGGATATTCCTAGGCTTGGCTGGGTTCCCAGAAGACTGCATCTGCAAACATTGGCTGTTCATGTGTCCTAACTACTGCTTTGGAATGATCTGCTCTTGGAACAGAGCAAGGGAACACGTTTTTGTGCCTCAACATATAAGCTTATATAAGCGGCAAATGGTGTGTGCCTCCTTTGACCTGGCCGAAATATTTTATGTAAAATAACGTAGGGCCTTGTTTCAAGAGCTTGGCATATACAGCAAGAGGTTGTTGTCCAGTGATAGTTTTCCATTCAGTACTGATTTTTAAGAGCAGTAGGTCAGGGGACAGAGCATCTGCTTCTCCTGCAGGCGGCCCCGGGTTCAATCTCTGGCACCTCCAGGTAGGACTTGGGAAGACTCCCGTCTTGAAACCCTGGAGAGCTGCTGCCAGCCAGTGTAGACAGTTTGGCACTTGATGGTCAGGAGAAAGGCAGCGTCTTGCGTTCCTTTGGAGAGTAATTTGCTTGAGATTACCAGGTCTCCTTATAGCTGGTTGGAAATTTGAACCTGGATTTCCTCAGGCCTAGCTCCCGTCACTCCAAACCAGGGGTTGGGGGCACCTGCGGCCCTCCGCAAGTATCATGAGACTACAACTCCCATCAGCTCCGAGGGAGATGGGAGTTGTAGTCCTGCCACATCTGGAAGGCCACAGGTTCCCAATCCCTTCCCTAAACGCTGCCTGTCACCTGTGGTTCTGAGGCACAGATCTACTGGCATAAAAGGACACAGAGAGAGAGAGAGCCCTAAAAGAAAACCCAGGTGTCTGGAGATGGATGATACTTAAATGAGGGGAACACACTCTTAACTATGCCCAGAGGCACTCCACGTTGTTCCCTAAACTGAGAATTGCTTCAAAATAGATTGGAGGACTCTGCTGAAGCCCTGATACTTTCCCTCTCTATTTAGGATCTTGAGTGAGGGGTGGTGGTGGAAAAGTTAGCACTCCACGGGTTGGTTTTCATTTTTTTTTAAAAAAGCTCCAGTAAAGGAAGGAGAGTCTAGTGGGGGTGCCCCCCCAAAGGTGGTCCTGGAAGCAGAGGCTGCTTGGAGAGCGAGAAGGAAGGAGGGTTTCTGAGCCCCTTAGCCTGTTGGGTTTCTTGGCTCGGCTCACTGCAGCCGTCTTCTGCTCCTCCGCAGTCTCCAAGCCCTCCCTGTAGCCGAGTTCTCGAAAAATCTTTACAGGCTAAGGAGGGAGAGCGCGTGAGACTCTTGCAAAATCCAGCCGCCCAGCCCCAAACAGCTATCTCCACCCCCACCCCACCCCGCCTTTATGACCTGGGGCAGAGTTGGGCACTGGTGTGTGTAGTTTTTTTAAATATAATCTAATCTTGAGCAACAGCTGTGCCCTTCAGACTGCCAGCAACCCTGCCAAGCATGCCCTGAAGCCGAGAATAGGACCCAGTACTGTTCTGCTTAACTACTGCCTGTTCTTGGACCACCACACCATGACTTCTGAACCGTGGGGCTTAATCTGAAAGCCGATCCTTCTTGGCTCCAGCCAAGTCCCAGGGTTTCTTACCTTGCCCGTAGGAGCTGCTAGGAGTGGTGCTGGGGGAGGGGGGGGAGCACCTCAAATCTGCTATGTTTTTTATTTGCAGCTGAGATTGCTTCTCCCTATCGCTCTTTGTAACCATGTGCCATCTTCACTTTCTCTGTTTAGAAATCAGCTTGTGTGGAAGTTGGTGCTCTTCCACCCCTGGGGCTATGCTGTGCATTGGCAAGCCGGCTACCGAGTGCCCCTGAGCATGTGCAGAGCACTCTGCAAGGTCTAGTCGTCTGCCTCTTGGAAGCACCCAAGCTTCTTTTCCTTTAGCTTTATCAGGCACCTAGCTCAGTCAGTTGAGCATGAGACTCTCTATCTCAGGGTCGTGGGTTCAAGCCCCATGTTGGGGCATTGCAGGGGGTTAGATTAGATGACCCTCGTGTTCCCTTCCAACTCTGATTCTGTGAAATAAATCTGCTGCCAGCTTTCTGATTTCCAGCTCACGTGGCTCTGGGGTTCTTCCCATACTGCTTCCAGCATGTGCTGTGCTAGGAGCTGTACAGGAAGAGACAATGCTATAATGAACTGTAACCTCTCAGTTTTTGGTGTGATGACTTCCCCTCAACCCATTAAGCTCTCATAAGACGCTTGCCACCCAGTGAAGCAACTTCAGTTTCTTGAGCATGGCAGTACAAAAAGTAATGTTGGCGATGGTCACATTCTTTTGGGCATGGAAAGTTGCCCGTTACCTTGTTCTTTGTCAATAGGGACGCTTTTTGGTATCTTATCCTAAAGATCCACCAGGATACTTGGAAGTTCCTCAGTCTTCCGACCAGTAGCAATGGATCCAATGCAGTGAGATTTCTCAGGTCGGCATTCTGCAAAAAGCGATCTGGCATCAGACTTCCGTTGGGATTTTAAGCCAGCCCTTTAATGCCTATCTCCCTGCGTCATCCTGGTCTCCCAAATGCTTGGGGGGAGGCAGGGGGAGAGGAGGGAATTTTGGCATAATAACTCCTGCAAGCATGTCCAAGATTCTTGCACATGAGCAGTGGTAGCCTGTTTGCATTGTGGTCCCCTGGAAAATTTTTGTTGGATTATGTCTGGGTTAATTTCCCCCCAGAGCCTTGTCTAGTGTGTTTCCAAAAGCTTCTAGCAGGGGGCTGCAGCCAATGCAGATGTTTTGCACACATGGCGAGATCTCTGCTATAACAGATGCTGCTGAACTCCAATATACCTTTCTCTATGTCTAAGCAATAAAGGGGCTGTTGTCTCTTCTTGCATTGACGTCACCTGTGTGTCGCCTTCCCCCTTGCAGCCGAAATGTCCAAGGGTCCAGCTGTCGGCATTGATTTGGGGACCACCTACTCCTGTGTGGGCGTCTTCCAGCATGGCAAGGTGGAGATCATCGCCAACGACCAGGGCAACCGCACCACCCCCAGCTACGTGGCCTTCACGGACACAGAGCGCCTTATCGGCGATGCCGCCAAGAACCAAGTGGCCATGAATCCCACCAACACCGTCTTCGGTAAGAACTGGCCGCTGGGCCTTGCCACGCCATCCGGAGGGGTGATAAACTCCATCCGAGGGCTGAGGGACCCTGCTGCATCCTTCCAGAGAGGTCTTTTTGGAGGAAGATGAGGAGGATAATAAATTTATTACTTATACCCTGCCGGGCCTCCCCAGCCACTCTGGGTAGCTCCCAACAGAATATTAAAAACACAATAAAACATCAAATATTAAAAACTTCTCTAAACAGGGCTGCCTTCAGATGTCTTCTAAAAGTCAAATAGTTTCCTTGACATCTGGTGGGAGGGCGTTCCATCCACAGGGTGGGTGTCACTACCAAGAAAGCCCTCTGTCTAGTTCCTTGTAACTTCGCAGTGGACCTCAGTGAACGATGGGGGTGGAGACACACTTTCAGGTATACTGGGCTGAAGTCGTTTAGGGCTTTAAAAGTTAGCACTAACACTTTGAATTGTGCTCGGAAATGTACTGGGAGCCAATGTAGGTCTTTCAGGACTGGTGTTATATGGTCCCAGTGACCACTCCCAGTCACCAGTCTAGCTGCCGCATTCTGGATTAATTGTAGTTTCCGGATCACCTTCAAAGGTAGCCCCATGTAGAGCGCATTGCAGTAGTCCAAGCGGGAGAGAACTAGAGCATGCACCACTCTAGCGAGACAGTCTGCAAGCAGATAGGGTCTCAGCCTGTGTACCAGATGGAGCTGATAGACAGCTGCTCTGGACACAGAATTGACCTGCTCCTCCATGGACAGCTGTGAGTCGAGAATGACTCCCAGGCTGCGCACCTGGTCCTTCAGGGGCACAGTTACCCCATTCAGGACCAGGGAGTCCTCCACACCTGCCCGCCTCCTGTCCCCGAAAAACATTATTTCTGTCTTGTCAGGATTCAACCTCAATCTCATGGATGGCTTTACAGTGGTACCTCGGGTTACAGTCGCTTCAGGTTACAGACTCCGTTAACCCAGAAATAGTACCTCAGGTTAAGAACTTTGCTTCAGGATGAGAACAGAAATCGTGCAGCGGCAACGGGAGGCCCCATTAGCTAAAGTGTTACCTCAGGTTAAGAACAGTTTCAGGTTAAGAATGGACCTGCAGAACGAATTAAGTTCTTAACTAGAGGTACCACTGTATTCTAGTGCTGGCTGTTTTAGAGAAGAGCTGACCAGGTGTATTAGTTTGAAAGCACAAATTCCTTATGCAACCTCCCGGGGGGCCGCATTCCGGGGTGGATGGGGCCAGAGGCAACGGAGATTGAAGCAGCTGATGGCACAGACTCCTTGGTTTGGGGTCCCCTTCCCTCACGAGTCACTGGCTTTTCCAAAGCAGCCCCGTGAGGGAGGATAGAGAGGGTGTGTAGAAATTAGCCTCGTTTGCAGAGGTAAAATTTACATTTCTTGCTTTGCCCACTTTTTTCCTCTGTCCCTGCTGGCATGGAGAGCCTGGAAGGGGAACGTGGATTAAGTGCATGTGAATAATGGAGCTCTTGACTTACTCATCTCTTAGCTCCCTGAGGGAAGCTGCTATTCCTCGGAGGCTCTCATTACTGTTTCCCTGCCTCTCCTCTTCCCAGATGCCAAGCGCCTTATCGGCCGCCGTTTCGATGATCCCGTGGTCCACTCAGACATGAAACACTGGCCCTTCCAGGTCATCAACGATGGGGGTCGTCCCAAGGTGCAGGTGGAGTACAAAGGGGAGACAAAGTCCTTCTACCCCGAGGAGATCTCATCGATGGTTCTCACCAAGATGAAGGAAATTGCAGAGGCCTACCTGGGCAAGGTGGGCAGCGTGAAGGATGGAGTGAAAGACTATTGCTTATGCCAGTGGGGTGGTTGAACCTTTGGCTTGTGGGCAAATATGGGCTTGCCAGGGGGTTCCAGTCCATAGAATCATAGAACTGTAGCTTTGGAAGGAGTAATGAGGGTCCTCTAGTCCAACCCCCTGCAATGCAGAAATCTCTGCTAAAGCATCCATGACAGATGGCCATCCAACCTCTGCTTAAAAACCTCCAAGGAAGGAGAGTCCACCACCTCCCGAGGGAGACCGCTCCACTGTCGAACAGTTCTTACTGTCAGAAAGTTCTTTCTTATGTTGAGTCAGAATCTCCTTTTTTTCTAACTTGAAGCCATGGGTTCGAGTCCTGCCCTCCAGAGCTGGAGAAAAGAAGCTTGCAGGTGTCAACAAGTTCACCCCAATGGGCAAGGAGTAGGGTCCAATCCAGCTGGGAATGCGCTAGTGGAGGAAACCCCTGCAGCCAGAAAGACTGAAAACTCCTCTCACCAGCTTGGTCAGTGGAGGGTTCAATCTTCTTAATGCCAGATTATTTTTATAAAGCTTTTTTATATAAAAATTTTTTTAAAATGCTATGAAACATCAGATCGTACAGAGGCAGTGTTTTCCAAATAGATGTAGAACAGTAACTAATATAGAAAAACGAGAGCAAAATTATCATGAAAGCCAAATTCCACAATGTAGTGGGAGAAGAGTGTTTTGTGTATCTGAATTTGACACGTGATAAATCACCAAAACTGCATAGAAATGTTCAGAATCTTCCTCTGGCATCAGGTGTGTTACCCTGCCGACTGTTAAAGTTGGTCCTGGGGTGGGAGAAATGAAAAGATTTGGCCCACTGTGCTATCGGTGCCAACTGCACTTTGTGGAGCCCTGTAAACAAAAGGATAGATCTCTGCCACAAGGAGCATACAGTCTTAAATTCTAGCTGGAAGGGAATGAATTATAAGTGGAAAGGAGTGAAAGTGAGCAGTTGCCTTTTCAAGTACAGTCGTACCTTGGAAGTCGAACGGAATCGGTTCCGGAGGTCCGTTTGACTTCCAAAATGTTCGTAAACCAAAGCGCGGCTTCTGATTGGCTGCAGGAAGCTCCTGCAGCCAATCGCAAGCCCCGTCGGATGTTTGGCTTCCAAAAATAGTTCGCAAACCGGAACAGTCACTTCCGGGTTTGTGGCATTCGGGAGCCAAAACGTTCAAGAATTAAGCTGTTCGAAAACTGAGGTACGACTGCTTTGGTTTAGGTTACAGGTAGGTAGCCGTGTTGGTCTGGATCGAAGTAAAATAAAAAAATTCCTTCAGTAGCACCTTAAAGACCAACTAAGTTTTTATTTTGGTATGAGCTTTCGTGTGCATGCTTTGGTTTAGTTATGACTGGGGAGCAATGGTGACAGGAATCTCTGGTCTATATATTAGACCAGCACCATTCGAGTATACTGGTTGTGTGTCTTTCTGGCAGTGCTCCGGATTGCTTCTGGGCCTTTTACATACAAAAAGCTTGGAATGTGGAGTGGGAGAGGCAAAGGACTATGAGGCGAATTTGAATTCCCCCCTTTTTTCTCTACCTTCTACAAAATACCCATCAATGACCACAAAAAGGGGGAAAGAGCAGTCCTCTAATTCCCATTCTTTCTCCCTCTTTCCACTACAGACTATTGCCAATGCCGTCATTACAGTCCCGGCCTACTTCAACGACTCCCAGCGACAAGCCACTAAGGACGCCGGCACCATCTCGGGCCTCAACGTCCTCCGCATCATCAACGAGCCCACGGCAGCTGCCATAGCGTATGGCCTGGACAAAAAGGTCAAGAGGGGTTTCATTTCCCCCCACACACGTGGCTAGGTTTGGACTAAGCCCGGGACAGTGAATTGCAGGGAGAGGACACGACACTTATGTTTTTGTGAGCAGGGGTGGGAAGCCTGTGACCCCTTGGTGGTGTTGGACTACAACTCCCACCGTTCTTGACCCTTAGCCATGCTGCCTGGGATCAATGGGAGTGGGAGTCCCAACAAGAGCTTGGAGGGTTTTCCTCACCTCTAGGCCAGAAGATCGCAGAAAGTTCTTGGGTCGAATTCATACCTTTAAAGCACTTTCAATTCTGGTAATTGTTGTTTAAGGGTGCTGACAGGAGACTGACCTACACCCCTCCCGGAACTACAGTTCCTGGTGCACTTTTACCGATCACTCTTCCCAAGGAACTGGGAAATCTCTGAGGGAGAGTGGAGTCTCCCAAAAACTCTCAGCACCCTTGGCAAACTCTGGGTGCCAGAATTATTTGGGGAAAGCCGTGACCGTTTAACATGGTCTTGGAGTGCTTTGCATGTTCGGTATGAACGTGGTCCTAAGGACCATCACAAAACTACGGTTCCCAGCAGTAATCTGAGAGAGTCCTGACAATAATCCCAGCTCAGGTCTGTTCTTTGGTTCATGGTTAAGTGGTGGAATTTATGTTTGTGTGTTTAGTTTTGGTTCAAGGCACTGGAATTCCACCCAAAACAGGGTGCGGTTCTTCTTACATGTTGCCGGTCCATCCTTCCTGTAGGTCGGGGGCGAGCGCAACGTCCTCATCTTCGACCTGGGCGGCGGCACTTTCGACGTCTCCATCCTGACCATCGAGGACGGCATCTTTGAGGTGAAGTCGACGGCCGGCGACACCCACCTGGGTGGTGAGGACTTCGACAACCGCATGGTGAACCACTTCGTGTCGGAGTTCAAGCGCAAGCACAAGAAGGACATCACGGACAACAAGCGGGCCGTCCGGAGGTTGCGCACTGCCTGCGAGCGGGCCAAGCGCACCCTCAGCTCCTCCACCCAGGCCTCCATCGAGATCGACTCCCTCTACGAGGGCATAGACTTCTACACCTCCATCACCCGGGCCCGCTTCGAGGAGCTGAACGCCGACCTCTTCCGGGGCACCTTGGAGCCCGTGGAGAAGGCCCTGCGAGACGCCAAGCTAGATAAGTCTCAGGTGCACGACATTGTGCTGGTTGGTGGCTCCACCCGCATCCCCAAGATCCAGAAGCTCCTGCAGGACTTCTTCAACGGCAGGGAGCTCAATAAGAGCATCAACCCTGATGAAGCGGTGGCCTATGGCGCAGGTAAGAGAGCCTTGCCAGAGGCGGCAGGCCTCAGAATGCTGGTTGCTAGGAAACTAGGGTTGCTACCTGTCCTGTATATAATACAGGATTTCTCCCTACCAATATAAAATGATACATCCTGTATTGATACGGTTTTGTCCTGTATTTCAGGTCCTTCTCTCTCGGTGCCAAGTTAGGGATCCTTTCCGATTGCACGCACTTGAAAGGGTGTGTGAAAGGTTCATGTAGCCCAGGCAGATCGACAGATTTGTGTGTGTGACAAATTCCAGAGGGGCCCATCCGGTTAGGCTGCAGTAGATTTTAATGGATTGCTTTGAAGCCACTGCAGCACCAGATGGGGGTGGGGAATCGCCCCCAGCCGCCCTGTATTTTGCCAGAACAGAAGTGGCAGCCTTCTAGGAAACGCAAGTGGGGAGAAGCCCGAGGGCTAAGTTTTGCCTTCCTCTGTCGGAGACAGAATAATAATGGCTGAAAACGGCAGGAGAGGGGAGAGTGCAGGTCCTGCTGTTGGGCTTCCCGTCTGGCTGACCCCTCTGAGAACACGATGCTGGACTAGTAGATAAACCTTTTGCCCAGTCCTGCAGACAGCGCTGCTGATATCAGGGGTTGGTATTCTTAGGCACGTTCCAAGAACCCAGGTCCCGGCAGGAGACCCATTTCTAAAGCCCAGAGGCTCTCCTCCTCCATAACTGCTGCAGCTTTTCTGAGCTGGCTTCCATCATCTAACCATCTTAAGTTGCCTCCTGAAAAATGAGAAGAGGGTCCTCTGCCAGTTATTGGGGCCTGAGCAGATGCCTGGCTTGGCCTGCTAACCCTGATGGATGTATTCTGCCTCAGTTGTTAGTATTCAGAAGCATGCTTGCCTCACCCAGCTGCTGGAAACCTCAGATGGCGAGAGGTCTGGTGTCCTCAGGGTCTTGCTTGAGTTTTTCCCACAGGGCTTTTTTCAGCTGGAACTCACAGGAACTCAGTTCTGGCACCTCAGGTGAGCACCACTGCCATTCTAAGACAATGAGGGAGGGGTGCAGGGTGAGTTCTGGCACCACTTTTTCTAGAAAAACAGCACTGGGTTTTCCATAAGCCTCAGGTTGGACACTGTGAGAACAAGATTCTAGACTAGATGGGCCACTGGGCTGATGCACCAGCCAAGCAGTCGATCAGGATTTGTTACTCAACTGATCGCGCTGCATACCAAAGAAAGGGCAATAAAGTATTGAGCAAAGGGTGGGGAACCTTTGTCAATCAAAGAGCTGCATGCCCGTCAAGGGTGGGGCTCAAGGCCTGAGTGGGCGGAGCAACATGTTTAACTCCTTTATTATTTACGTTGTGTTGCGTCTGCTTCATGCTGCGTCTTTTCGCGTTACGTCCTGCTGCAACCCGGAAGTTCCGGAACGGGTTCCTTCCCGGGTTCGCCGCTTGCACATCCACAGAAGCGCCAAAGCGCGCCTGCGCAGATGCAGCGCTTCGAGTTGTGGGCATTTCATGTTACGGACGGGCCTCTGGAACAGATCCCGTCCATAACACGATGTACCACTGTATTCAATCTGTATACCTCCCCTCATCCAAAGATCCTGAGACAGTTCACAAAATAAAAACGCAATATGAGAACACAAAATACATAACAAAAACCAGACCAAACTAATAGCCCCCTTTCCACAAACATGTTTAAAAGGATATATAATGTTAACCAGTTCAAGGCCTGGCTGAAGAGAAACATTTTCACTCGTCACCTAAATATATGAAGTGAAGGTGCCCGGCAGGCCTCCCTGGCTAGAGCATTCCATAAATGGGGAGCCACCGCAGAAAAGGCCCTTGTGTTGCTGTCCTCCAAACCTCTCACAGGGTCTGGGTTGGTTCATATGGTTCTGAGCCGTGACTCTACCTGTGATCAGTGGATGATACTCCAGCCAAGCGGAAGCCAGAGGTTTCTTCGCACTCCCGCCAGGAAAGCAAGAAGTGTCAACAGGGTCCAAGGATATATTTCCAGCCAGGCAGAAATGGGGCCAGCAAAGGCTGTGGCCTGGGCACTATCCCAAGGACCAGATAGAGATTCCTGGAGGGCCACATTTCACGCTTGGCTTCTAGGGACGCAATATTCAACATAATTCTACAAAGCATTTAAAGTCTAGTGTTGATAGTACTGTTTGGGAATGCTAATAGAATAGTGTTGGCTTCCACCTGCCTCATCAGGACAGAAGCAGGTTGTAATTCCATTGATCTTTCAGGAAGTGTCCTCATATCTTTTTACCACACCTGTCACTACAGTACCCCTTTAAGCAGCCATGGCCTCCCCCAAAGCACCCCGGGGGTTGTAGTTGGTTAACGGGTCAGCAAACTTTTTCAGCAGGGGGCCGGTTCACTGTCCCTCAGACCTTGTGGGGGGCCGGACTATATTTTGAAAAAAAAAAATGAACGAATTCCTATGCCCCACAAATAACCCAGAGATGCATTTTAAATAAAAGGACACATTCTACGCATGTAAAAACATGCTGATTTCCGGACCGTCCACGGGCCGGATTTAGAAGGCGATTGGGCCGCATCCGGCCCCCGGGCCTTAGTTTGGGGACCCCTGGTTAAGGGTGTCATGGAACTCTACTCAGTATTGATCCGGAGTATATTCCTAATGTACAGTTAGCAGAGTAAAAACTTAAACATGTTGCAGGATTCCCAAAAAATAGACGAGAGGCAATTAATATTTCATCCAGCAGAGCTTTACTGCTACTGAAGGCAAATGAGCATAATGGTCACAAATCCAATACATTCAGTCCATAAGAAATCCAGTTGCAGCAGACTTAACTTTAACTTATAATAAGACTAAACCTTAACACTAAGCATACTATGTACAGAACACTACACCAGAAGAAAAGAAAGACAGAAAGTGAAACCCAAGTTCCTCCTGGCCTATTTTTATAGTCCGCATAATCTTGACAGGCGAGATAAGAGAACCAATATTAAGCCAGTTGTACTCAGCTTCTCTGAAGGAGTAACCCAAACATCACACCTTTTGCTTGTTTCTTTCACACAGAGAAAGCTTCCAGAAGGCTCTTGAATTAATTAGAATAGGAAAGATCTCTACACATCAGATTGATACTTTCTGCACTAAGAAATGTCAACTGACAAAGGGTGCCAGGAGTTGTTGGGAGATTGCTGCTTCCCTCACAGTTCTCCAGAGTGGTTTAACAAAAAATTTCCAACTCCAGAGGGCTTTGGAATGGCCAGTGGTCACGACTGGAGAGAAACAGGTTGTCGTCTTAAGAGCCTAATTAGATCAGGCCTGAATTCCTGCCTGTTGGCTTGACTGCTCCATCACCTGCTGCGTTGCTCTTCTCCCCCACAGCTGTCCAGGCTGCCATCCTCTGCGGGGACAAGTCCGAAAACGTGCAGGACCTGCTGTTGCTGGACGTCACACCTCTGTCCCTGGGAATCGAGACGGCCGGCGGGGTGATGACAGCCCTCATCAAGCGCAACACAACCATCCCCACCAAGCAGACCCAGACTTTCACCACTTACTCTGACAACCAGCCTGGGGTGCTCATTCAGGTAAGGGGAGGTGACTGTGACCATGGCAAGGGAGCATTGTGGGATGCATTTAGCAGGCCGAGCATTGCCAAAACGACGACACAGGCTCAGTTGACCGAAGCTAAGGGCGGTTTTGTGTAGTTGCCGGAAGGATGCACACCCTGAGTTTTGTGCATGGTGTGGTTGCGTTGGGAGAACTGAACTTTGCTCTCTAACATGCTGGTATTCTCCCTTCCTTCTCACCCCACCCCCCCACCCCCGCAAATAGGTATATGAGGGAGAGCGTGCCATGACCAAAGACAATAATTTGCTGGGCAAGTTTGAGCTGACAGGCATCCCCCCTGCTCCTCGTGGCGTCCCCCAGATCGAAGTGACCTTCGACATTGATGCCAACGGCATCCTCAACGTCTCTGCCGTGGACAAGAGCACCGGCAAGGAGAATAAGATCACCATCACCAACGATAAGGGTGAGTACGCTGGCCAAAGAGGCGGGTGGCAGCTGCTGGCTCTTGCCCATCGCACACATCCTTGCGGTTGTTAATCTGGGCACCCAATCAACACAAGCCCATATGCCCCAAATAGCCTAATGTGCCAACTTTACTTGGATTCCATTGAAGGTTTGATTTTTTTGCTCAGTAGCAGCCCAGTGGAATTGGGAGTGACGCTCTGCAAATGAATAAACCAGGCGATAATTGTTAATTATTAAATTTATTTGTCCAAGGGTCACAGCGCAGCTTACCTTATCAAAACACAAAAATGTGTAGCATAGTAACAAACAAACACACACATGATTTTAAAGGCCATAGGATAGAAGAGAAATTAGAATAGAATAGTTTATTGGCCAAGTATCAACCATACTTGGAATTTTGCTTCGGCTACATTGCAATGGAAAGAAAAAACGTACCTCATACAACCATAGAGGGTTTCATTAGCCAAAGGGCTGGGAGAAGAGGGAATGTTTTTGCCTGGCGCCTAAATACATGTGGGAATTAGGAAGCATGGGGGAAGACGGATTGAAGTGCTTCCTGAATGTAGCCAGATTTGTTTCAGTTATCGTCCGGGGGGGTTAAATGTGCTCATCCGCATTTCTCTTTCCCCCAAGCTTTCTAGTCACGGGTCTGAGATGTTATTTTTCTGTCTTTTTTTTTTGTCCTGCCGCTTTCCCTGGGACACACACGCACACTGTTTACTGCTGAATCGGAACAAATGTCCATCTGGTTTTCTGCAGATTTTTTTTTTTTAAAGAACCAACTCAGACCTAGGACTAGAAATCAGGGGAGAATTTATAAAAGAATGGAAATGGTTTATCGAATGTTTACAGAAAAATTGCAAACAGGTAGAAACATTGGCAGGATTATTGTAACAGCCTGCAGTTTCTTAAGAGTATATATTTAAAGTAGATAATTAAAGGAGCAAATTAAATGAATTTTGATACGCAGAAGATATTTTTTTAAAAAATGTTAAGGAACTGCTGAAAGAGGGGAAAGGAAGCCAAGCTTTGAAATGTTAAATTGATTGTAAAACTAATGAAATGTGTAAATTTGAAAAGTATAAATAAAAACTTTTAAAATAAGAAAATATTGGGAGAAACAGAGGTGTGGATGACCTCTAAGTTTTACTCCCTATTCCACTGGGGGAAATCAATCATTGATTGGGATCCAGTGAATGTTAGCGTACTGGCTGGATTTGGGCATGCAGTACACTGATGTGTCTCTTGTCATCCAGCCAGCATCAGTGTATTTGGAGGAGGCATGGGGACATTTGTGGCCAGACTGCTGCGTCCCAGCTCCTACCATCCTTGAGCACTGGTTCATGCTGGATGGGGAGGATAGGAGTCCAGACAACATCTAGAGAACCTGCAGACAGCTCCCCCCCCCCCAAAAAAAACATGGCTTAGCAGTTTCCCACTGACCTGTGTGGCTTCCCTCTTGTGCCGCAGGCCGCCTGAGCAAGGAGGACATCGAGCGCATGGTCCAAGAGGCAGAGCAATACAAGGCTGAGGACGAGGTCCAGAGGGAGAAGATCACGGCCAAGAACTCCCTGGAGTCCCTGGCCTTCAACATGAAGAGCACAGCGGAAGACGAGAAGCTCAAGGACAAGCTGTCCGCGGAGGACAAGCAGAAGATCCTGGACAAGTGCAATGAGGTCATTTCCTGGCTGGACAGGAACCAGGTGAGCTTACAAAGGGAAGTGGGCGTGAGCAGCGGTGGTACTTGTCTCGAAATTTACTTCCTGTTTGCAATACTGTAGAAGCCACAATGAGGCAGGAGGGGGAAGTTAAGGTAAATAGGACTGCACGAGGCACATACTTGTAAGCAATCGAGGAGGTTCGGCTCTTATTTCTACTATGTATTTTGCGGTTTTTATATTGCAGTTTTATATTGTGAACCGCACTGAGATCTGCAGGTGAAGGGCGGCATACAGATTTAATAAATAATAATAGAAATGATAATGCAAGGTTGAGGAACCTGTTGTGGGCTCTCCTCCTCCCTTGGAGGGTTTTTTTTTAGCAGAGGTTGGATGTTTATCTGCCGTGAATGCTGTAGTTGAAAGATTCCTGCATTGCAGGGGGTTGGGCTAAATGACCCTTGGGGTCCCTTCCAACTCTGTGACACTATGATTCTATCACTCCAGCTCCCATCTGATGCCCTTGCCAGATGGGTAACAGTAAGAGGTAACGGGAGCAACTTCTGCAGGGCCACAGTGCTCCCCCATGCCTGCAGTAAAGCAATGTGTGATGGCAGAGAAGGTTTGTTTTTTTTTACAGGATTTCAGATCTCCAGTGATAAACAACCTTAGTTGCCTTGGTATAGCACAGCAAACTACAGGCAAGCGAGGCTGCTATAGATGCAACACGGCTTCTCTGCAGGTTTTCCTGGGAATTGTAACTTAGGGGTTATGTTTTCCCTTGTTCCACTTCTCCTCCACAGGGGGAAACAGCTGTTGAGCGCTCAATCTGAGCAAATGCAATTTGGGTTTCCCTTGGATTCCTGTTTTTAGGCACAGCACAAGTGGAAGTGTGATGTGTTGGTTCCACTTCTGTTGGAATCTTCTTGCGGCATTTCAGTTTGCCTTTGAATCACGGGTTGTTGTTGTTCAGCAGCTGTGTTCCACTAGAGGGCAGCCAAGGCATCCAAGTGATGGAGCTTAAGTTTGGTATCCGAAGATAGATCTTCCCCTTTGCAGATTGGCTGGAAAGCCAAATCTACCGTAACTTTCCTGAAGCATGGTTTCCTGGGGAGAGTGATAGCTGCTAAGGAAGGGCAGAGAAATAAGTGTCTCTTCCTGAAGGAGCAGAACGCCGAAGCATAGACCATTTTGAGCTGTCGTCAAGGCTGGAACTGGCTGAGGGTTTTCTTGCTTACTCCCTCCCCCTCCCTCCCTCCCTCCCTCCCTCCCTCCCTCCCTCCCTCCCTCCCTCCCTCTAAAATTTTCTAAATTACATTTCAAAATATTCATTTAAACAACCATAAATCAATGACTTCCCTTCTTCTCTTTTGGTGGTTCATTTTGCATGCCATACATCCCTGCCATATTTTACATGAACTAAAACCATTCAATAATCCATTGAATAATTCGGCTGGCATGCATGCCTTTGGTATGGGAAGGCGAAAATCTGTATAAAAGTTTTATGAACCATATTCTAAGGGAGCCTTTGTATAGAGCAGGCACGTCCAACAGGTAGATTGTGATAGATCACTGGCAGATCACTGGCTCCCCCCAAAGAAGCTCAACAACATCACCCTGCACCCCTAAAAACAGGACTTTCCTTCTCCCTTAAAAAAGCTCAACAGCTTTGACCTGAACCCCAAAAGGGGGTAGATCACTGTCCGTTTTTAAGTCTGTGAGTAGATCGCAGTCTCTTAGGAGTTGGCCACCCCTGGTATAGAGTTTGGGAGAAATATAAAAAATTGCTGGAAAGGAAGATACCTCTATGGCTCTCTCCCATTGAGGCTATTACAATAAAGAGACAGGTAGGTAGCCGTGTTGGTCTGAGTCGAAGCAAAATTAAAAAATTCCTTCAGTAGCACCTTAAAGACCAACTAAGTTTTTATTTTGGTATGAGCTTTCGTGTGCATGCACACTTCGTCATCATACCAAAATAAAAACTTAGTTGGTCTTTAAGGTGCTACTGAAGGAATTTTTTTAGTTTACAATAAAGAGAGTTAATATGGATAGACAATGGGCAGCTTACAGGGAATTGCTACACTTTACAGAGTGGGGTGGGGCTTAATTGAAATCAATAGAAAATGTAAGGAGCCATGTTACAGACTGGTTACAATATCATTGGTTATATGAAATGTTTAAAACAGACAGGAAAAATGATTTTCCCCGGACCAAAGCTCACGATTTGAAAAAGGACTTTTACAAAACAAAGAAAAACTTATTATCTGAAATGTACAATCTGTATCCTTAACGGTACCGCACCTATTCTTTCCTTTTCTCAGATGGCGGAAAAGGATGAATATGAGCACCAGCAGAAGGAGCTGCAGAACATCTGCAACCCCATCATTACCAAGCTATACCAAGGGGCAGGGGGCATGCCCGGGGGGATGCCAGGTGGGATGCCCGGGGGCTTCCCAGGAGCCGGAGGAGCTGGCGGTGGCTCTTCAGGCCCCACCATCGAAGAGGTGGATTGAGAGCCTTCCTCCTTTTCCTCCGCCCTGCATGGTAATAGGGAGAAATGCAAGCTGGCCTGGATTCTGCTTCACTCTGCCCTCTTCTGCCCTTGAGCCTCTGCACTTAAATTGAGTTTGCTTGCTCTGTTCTCTCCCCACCACTCCTCCCCATCTGTTTTCTGTAATGGAGTGGGGCATGTCTCATTACTTACCGCCAAATCTGAGACTTCAGAGATGGTGTTCACATGAATAAATTATTGCACTTTCGTCACCCTGCTGCTTTGGTGCCTGTGTGTCTTGTGTATTTGTGTTTCATTGTGTACAAATTCACAAGGTTCTAGTCCACAATATGTTGCCTGTTAAGATAGTTGACGTGCCGGTGTTGTTGGGTGACCTGTTTTTTTGCACAAGAACTACAAGTGCAAAGCCACAAGGCTTTGTTGAGGGCCAATGCTTGCAAATCCCTTTTTGGCCCAGCCAAACTTGACTGGCATCTGGCGTAGGGCACAGGGGCATGGCTTGGGGGCAAAGCAGCCTTGCAAGCCCATCAGCTGGTTCAGGGGTGCCCCACTTGGTTAACAGTTGCAGCCCCTGTGGTCTGAGACCATATAACCCATGATGCAGCACGCACAGGTGTGCATGCCTGACAGCAGCGGCATACATTCGTACTGCTTTTGTTCCTGTCTTAATAAGAAAAGCTGGTGTTGGAAGGCACTGGGCTGATGGCCCAGCTAGTAACCATGGATAGCTTTCTCCATAAATTTATCATGCCCTCATTCGAGTATGTGACCACCATTGCCTCCCGTGGGAGTGAGTTCCATAGTTTATGTACTGCATGAAAAAGTTAATTTACCTTCCTTGGATGTCCATGAGTTCTAGTATTATAGGAGAGGGAGAAAATCTCTTCCCTCTCCTGGAAGACCCGGGGAAGCAAATAGGGTGGGAATTCAGCTGAGCCACTTGTGCCTACTAGAACAGCAGCAGCAAAAAAGATGTTGACATGTAGCTTCCTTGACCTGTGCATGCGATCCCCTCTCATCCTAATAGCTATGTGTAAAGCCAGTATGTGGCACACCCCAAACACAGGCCTTTTTCCATTGCTAAAACAAAAGAATCTGTTTTGCCCTTTAGTTAACCTTTTGCCCTACCTGTTTGCTGCAAGGGCTGTGCCTGAATTGAGGACTTAAGATCCTACAGAAAGGGTGCAACTCCCCCCCCCCACCGGAAGAACAAAACTTATGAGAAGCGGTATTCGGTGATTACATTGGCTCTGGAATTTCACTTCATGGGTAGTTAAAACGATTGTACCATTGTGCAGGTGGCACTGTGGGTTAAACCACAGAGCCTAGAGCAGGGGTCCCCAGACTACGGCCCCCGGGCCGGATACAGCCCAATTAGCCTCCCAATCCGGCCCGCGACGACCCCCGCTGCCGCCGCCCGCTCTTGCAGTGCGGCGGCGATCTTCAAAATCGGCAAAAAATTGCCGAAAATCCTTTGTGCGCATGCGTATGGGCCTCTCCCGACCCAGAAGAGGTCATTTCCGATGCACTTCCGGGTCGGGGGAGGCCCATACGCATGCACACAAGCGATTTTCGGCGATTTTTTTCCGACTGTGCGCATGCGCACGGGCGCGCACTCCCCCGCCCTCCGGCCCGCTGCGCGCGCACTCCCCTGCTCTCCGGCCCGACGCGCAGTCGGCGCGGCAGGCACCGGCCCGAAGCCCGGTAAGTCTGGGGACCCCTGGCCTAGAGCTTGCCGATCAGAAGGTCGGCGGTTCGAATCCCTGCGACAGGGTGAGCTCCCGTTGCTCGGTCCCAGCTCCTGCCAACCTAGCATTTCGAAAGCACGTCAAAGTGCAAGTAGATAAATAGGTACCGCTACAGCGGGAAGGTAAACGGCGTTTCCGTGTGCTGCTCTGGTTCGCCAGAAGCATCTTTGTCATGTTGGCCACATGACCTGGAAGCTGTACACCGGCTCCCTCGGCCAGTAATGCGAGATGAGCACCGCAACCCCAGAGTCGGTCACGACTGGACCTAATGGTCAGGGGTCCCTTTACCTTTATCATTGTGCAGACCTCTTGACAAAGGTGAATGTAGGAATTGACATTATGCCAAATGGGACCATATTCCCTTCTAGCTATGCCACTGACAAATCTATGGGAGTCTCCCAATCCATCCTACAGATACAGCAACAGAACCTGGGGGGCTTTGCATGGAAGCCCTGCCTGTAAAAAGGTAAAGGACCCTGGGCGGTTAAGTCCAGTCAGAGGCAACTATGGGGTTGCGGCGCTCATATCACTTTTAGACCAAGGGAGCCAGTGTTTATCCACAGACAGCTTTCTGGGTCATGTGGTCAGCATGACTAAACCGCTTCTGGTGCAACGGGACACCGTGATGAGTGCCAGAGGGCACAGAAATAGGTACCTGTTGCAGCGGTACCTAGTTATCTGCTTGCACTGGTATGCCTTTGAACTGCTAGGTTGGCAGGAGCTAGGATAGAGCAACGGGAGCTCACCCTGTCGTGGGGATTTGAACCACCAACCTGATTGGCAAGCCCAGGAGGTTCAGTAGTTTAGACCACAGCGCCACCCACATCCCTATAGCCTTGTCCTGTGCCACTGAGCTTGCAGAGTAATAGGTTAAGAGTTGCAGTTAAGACATTTTTGCTTATGCCATCTGGATGTCTCTGAACAATCAGTGTCATGGACTGGTTGGACACACAGGAGTGGTGGGAGGAGCCAACTGGGGAATCCCCAAGGGAAGAAGGCCCAGAACCCCAGGATTGGTGGTGGGACAACTATGTAAGAGGGAGAAGACTGGAAAGAGGAGGTGTTGTCAGAAGCTGAAGGGGTAACAATGCTTAGTGAGGGGGGGGGGAGTCTGGAAGAGTAAGTCCAAAAGCTGAAGCAGGGGGCAGAGATGAGTCTGGTTGCTCCCCCTCCTGTCTCCCACAACCAGAAGAGGCATGAAAAGGGTGGAGGAGAGGTTGGCTTCACACAAGGCACAGTCTCAGATTGCATATGGGAAACTGGAAGGCTGGTACTTTCAGTCTCAGCAACTGATCCACAGGGGCAAAACCTATGAGGGATGAGCTGCTGTGCTCATTAGGCCTCATACTCTGCCAAGGTGGTGCAGTTTGTGTTCTTGCTAATAAAGAGTTAACTCCAACAGTGATTTACTGCTGGCTCCTTCCTGTCACTCAGATCAAAATCTCGTTGCAGCTGTCAAATATTTGCACTACCTTCGGAGCATCATTGGCACTGCTGCAAGCCTGCTCTTGCAGCTCTGACTCACAAGGTGAGACAAGAGGCTCGTGTAGGAAGCCTCCGCAAACATCGGGCGTCATATTTGTACATTCCCAACATACTATGGGAGCCCACTGGGTGATTATTATTAAATCTACTTCCTGCCCTTCCTCCCCAAGCTGCCAAGCATGGCAAACAACAGATATGTTGTTGTTTAGTCGTGTCCGACTCTTTGTGTGCCCATGGACCAGAGCACACCAGGCACTCCTGTCTTCCACTGCCTGCCGCAGTTTGGTCAGACTCATGTTGGTAGCTTCGAGAACACTGACCAACCATCTCATCCTCTGTCGTCCCCTTCTCCTTGTGCCCACAATCTTTCCCAGCATCAGGGTATTTTCCAGGGAGTCTTCTCTTTTCGTGAGGTGACCAAAGTATTGGAGCCTCAGCTTCAGGATCTGTCCTTCCAGTGAGCACTCAGGGCTGATTTCCTTCAGAATGGATAGGTTTGATCTCGCAGTCCATGGGACTCTCAAGAGTCTCCTCCAGCACCATAATTCAAAAGCATCAATTCTTTGGCGATCAGCCTTCTTTATGGTCCAGCTCTCACTTCCATACATCAGTACTGGCCCCTTTGCCACAACAAGGCAGTGATCCATGAAGGAGAAACAACAGATAAAACAATGCAAATATTTTAAAAAACCATTCCGGTGCAGCAGCTAACTGAAATGCTTATTGGAAGTGGAAGGCCTTCCGTTGGTACCAGAAAGAACAGAGATCATGCCTTTCTAATACTTGGGGTTGGGGGAACCCAGAGGGTAGGAGTCAATATGACTAGGAGGAGGTCCTCTGCAGGAGGTCCTCTACTGCAGAGGGCAGAGACTGCTGGGTCTTCTTTATTTGACGATCACTCATAGCTGAGTAAGATTGTCTTCCATAAACACTGTTTCAACAGTGAGTCCATAAGTGACCGTGGAGGCCAATTCTGGATCCATCCACACGTCCTTCCACAGTGGGGACATAGGTTTGTGGGTGGGAGTTGATCATGGTGAGGGTTTGCCAAACGTGTCTTCCTTTTAGCACACTTCTCCCTTTCGTCCTGAATTTGAGTGTCTTCAAAGCCCATGACACCTTTGGTAAAGGCTGTTCTCCAACTGGAGCGCTTGCTGGGCTGTGTTTCCCAGATGTCGGTGTTTATACTACTTTTTATTTTTTAAGGTTTGCCTTGAGAGCATTTTTAAACCTCTCTTGTTGAACACCAGCATTACGCTTTCCATTTTTAAATTCGGAATAGAGTAGTTGCTTTGGAAGACGATAATCAGGCACCTGCACAACATGACCGTATTAAAGAGGTGAGACAATCTTTCAGGAACATAGTCCGGTAGGCCAAGAATGGAAGACCTGTGACCCTGTCATAATTCCTGACCATTGATGTTTCCTGACCGTTGATGTGTAGCCTAACCTGGTTTCTTTACCCAACACGTTTGCTGACACAAGGTGTGCTGATGACTTTAAAGACGTGACACACTCCTTGAGGTGGATAGGTCTGCTAATGCCTGTTTGCCATAAACAGACCTCCATGGAGCCTCCACAGACGAGGACAATATACCACTGAATGACGGTGGTTTCCTAGAGCAGCTGTGGGAGAGAGCTGTTGCCTTTGTACCCTGCTCATGAGCTTCCTGGAAGCATTTAATAGGTCACTGTGGGAATAAGTGTTATGGCTCGGGGGTGGGGGAGCCATGGCTGTTTAAAGAGGTATAATACTCCTATAAATGGATAGTGCGGATGTGGTCCAACACCCAGGGGCTCCTGCAGGTTGCGTTTTTCGCAAAAATGACCTGGCTGCTTTGCTGCTTTTCCAGTCTGCTGGCAACCCTAACAAAGGGAACCAAGGCTAAGAGACGTCATTCGCTCCAGGCTACTGCAGAAATGAGGTGGACAAGCTAAATCACAAAATGAGGCTTCATGCGTCAAGGCCTGACCTGCTTCTCCAGCAAAGTTCAAAGTTCTTTAATTGTGCTATTGAGGACCAGCGTTTGCTGGAGAAAAACAGTGGCAGAGCACCTGTTCTGCATGCAGAAGGTCCCAGCTTCAACCCCCAGCATCTCCAGGTGGGGTTTTAGAGACTTCTGTTTGAAAGTGGTCCCAAGGTTGTCCCGCATGCTATAATGCAGCTTCTTAACCCCTCCTTCTTGATGCACCAGGACTGAGTAGATCTGGGGTTTTGGTAGGTGTAGCTTGTCAACAGTTGGGATTTCACCACTTCCAGCCATGCCTGCAACTTTGAATTCGGCCTTTGCAATCCTAACAGTTTGAAATGTATGAGTTCCTTCTTTAGTAATGCTGAACAGTCAGGGACATTCGGTTCTGAGTCCACTACAGGTTTTCTGCGCTCGCATGGAAAAATCCACGCACTTGCCTAATATTGTTTGTGTGTGGGCTCTGCAAAGGTGATGCCGATTTTGCTTTTGCTGGAGGATCAAGGGTGGGGTGGGGGGAATTAACAGGAGAGAAAGGAACAGGTGGGGGGTCCAGAGAGATGAGTGAAAGTTCCTAGGCTGGGGCAAGAGTTTCCTTTTACCTCAATGTGTGCTGGTATGGGGAAATGGCAGAACAAGTATTGCAAAACCTGCTGCAATGTTCTGTCTGCTTTGTAAACAGCACTTGAAGAATCCTTGGAAACAATGCTTTATGAGGAACGGCTTAGGGAGCTGGGTATGTTTAGCCTGGAGAAGAGAAGGTTAAGGGGTGATATGATAGCCATATTCTAATATATAAAAGGATGTCATATAGAGGAGGGTGAAAGGTTGTTTTCTGCTGCTCCAGAGAAGTGGACACGGAACAATGGATTCAAACTACAAGAAAGAAGCTTCCACCTAAACATTAGGAAGAACTTCCTGACAGTAAGAGCTGTTCGACAGTGGAATTTGCTGCCAAGAAGTGTGGTGGAGTCTCCTTCTTTGGAGGTCTTTAAGCGGAGGCTTGACAGCCATATGTCAAGAATGCTTTGATGGTGTTTCCTGCTTGGCAGGGGGTTGGACTGGATGGCCCTTGTGGTCTCTTCCAACTCTATGATTCTATGAATCCTGCCGGGTTATCACCGAACTCTCCTAAAGCATGGTTGGCATCTGTGATCTGCCCTTAAATGTGGAGTGATGAATGTCAGGCTCAGGTGTTGAAATAAAACTCTCTATAAAACTCTGTCTCTACATCCATGCCCACCAAAGTTGGCCCGAGACTCCTTTAGACTCAGTGGTCATTTGACCGCTTGCATCACCTGCCATCCTTGCCCATCCATGTGCCCAAAAAAAGGATGCTTCAATAGCCTCCTTGTGAGAGTCCACAAGAACTTTTCCCGCAGTGGTAGGTTCAAAATTAAATACTTTCCCCAGCGTGTCAGCTGGCTGACAACTAGGGGAGCCAGCCATCTCTAGGGGGCCCAAGCACCCACAAAATGCTTAGCACCCACACTGCAGGGCCCCTGACGCAACTTCTGGTGCCTCATGGAGCACCAGAAATCATGTCTGAGGCCTCAGAGATACTGAGTGCCTAAGATGCCACTTTAAATAGTTATGGCTTCCCCCAAAGAATTCTGGGAGCTGTCATGTGTTAAGGGTGCAACAAGTTGTTAGGAGACCCCTAGTTTCCTCCCAGAGCTACAATTTCCAGAATGGTTTAGCAATCAATCCTTCTTCCCAGTAAACTCTGGAAACTGTAACTCTGGGAAGGAAATAGAGGTCTCCTACCGACTCTCAGCACCCCTGACAAACTACAACTCCCATAATTCCTTGGGGGAAGCCATTACTATTTGTAGTGGTATCATAGTACTTTGAATATATGGTGGGTGGAGAAGTTAATTGAATGCAGTGAAACAGTCAAAGCTGATCCTCTTACTTTTGCAACCCTGGGACCTTGCGGTGAAGGGTGGATAAGAAATCCAATAATAATAATAATAATAATAACAACAATACATTAATAAATATATATAGTTGATTTATTAATGTGTCAAAATTCTTGCTCAGGGAGCTGGATCCAGATTGTCGTGACATTTCCAGCCCTCTTCAGCCCTCCAATTGTTTTGTGATGAAAACAAATAGGCAGGTTTCCTGTCCCAGCCGCTTTAACAGCCTACATGAGGGTGCATTCATTTTACACAGCATGGGGATTGCCCACGATTTGCCACAGGTGTTTTCCAGGACAACCATGACACACAGTGTGAGATGTTTGGGGCCGCAAACATGGATGTTGTTTCCTTTCTACAGCACTGTGGTGTGTTCCAATCCGGTTGCCAAGCTACCGCAAGATAATAGAGATAGATAATAGTTGTAGTGGAGGAGAGCATCTCCATGAGTCAATGCGTAATGTCGGGTAAAGACTCCTATTATACCTCTGTATAATTAACCTGCGGAACTCACCGCTGCTACAGGGTGCAGCAGAGGCTGGGGATTTTGCAGGAGCCAAAAAGTAGAGTGGGGGAGTTTTAACTGCGGAAATCACACCCTGATTTTTTTTTATTTAAAGTTAGCTCTTTTTAGAGCTCGTCTGTGTAAATTCTGTGCAGTCCTCAGAAGTTAATGTGTCCGTGTTCAACAATGCAGAAATTGAAATTTTGTGCTCAGGATAAATCATACGAAATAAGTTAACTTTTAGGAATCTCTTAAGGTGCATAATATTGCTTGTTTCTACTTTATGGCAGTAGGGTAAAGTGACTGATTAAGAAACTTCTCTATCACTACCATCAACCCAGGTCGGTCCACCATTTCTGCTTCCTTGTGTAAAACTGAAGAGTTGGGGCCTCTTTTAATGTCCCCCCCCCCCAAAAAAACCACCCCTCTTCTTTCTATACTTTTTTATTTAAAAAATCTCCATCAAGGTGTCATGCAGAAGATGATCTTCCCACTCTCAATTTTATCCTTACAACAACCCAGTTCCCTTTGATAAAAGGGAAGAGAACATTTTGGTAAAATTCTCACGGGTCTTCATTGTGCTCACCTTACTTTTGGGGCAGCAAAGTGGGGCCTTGCGTCATTTGTTTCATTCTGCAAAGCATATCTCTAGTGGTCTACCCTTGTCAACTTTCGGGATGCCTGCACTTCCTGATTTTAGAAATAAACAAATAAAACTGTGATTTACCCACAGTAAATCGAAGCTTAGAAGTCGCTGTGCTCAGTTTAAGGATGCTATCATCAGGAAGGTGGGGTGGAATTCAGCTACACACTCAAGGACAAACAACAACACAATTTAAAGACTCCCTGATAGGTAATGAGCTCAGTCTAGGCTGGGATGGCAGACTGGTTGTGCCAACCCTTAAACCCTGCATCGCTACCCACAGGCTAATGTTGACTTAATGGCATGCAGATCCAGCGAGATCTCAGATGGAGGGCCCAGCGCCTGTCTATTGGCTGGATACGCACCACACCTCTCTGAGGTATGCCAGTGGGAGTTTAAAGTGGGAGGGGGGTGTTTCTCTTTTCTTTCGGTGCCCGCAAACCGGACGTATCGAAGAAATGCAACCAGGCTCACAAAAGTGTAATAAGGTGGTAATGAGGACCAGCAACAGCCAGACTCTGTTGGAGTCAGAACACCTACACAATCTGCTATTACTACAACCACAATAACCACACAAGCCAGCACCTTTGGCCTCCTCCCTGCAGGATATGAGGCAAGGAGTTGGGTTTTTAATCTAGCTCAGGCATCTCCCTCCCAGTTGCCACAGCTGCTCCCCCAGATTACATGATCGCCATACATTTAAAGCACTGTGGTACCAGTTTAAGCAGTCACGACTCCCCCCGCAAAGAATTCTGGGAGCTGTAGTTTGTTAAGGGTGCTGAGAGTTTAATGGTCAGGGGTACCTTTACCCAGGCATCCCCAAACTTCGGCCCTCCAGATGTTTTGGCCTACAACTCCCATGATCCCTAGCTAACAGGACCAGTGGTTGGGGAAGATGGGAATTGTAATCCAAAACATCTGGAGGGCCAAAGTTTGGGGATGCCTGCCTTTACCTTTACCTTTTTTCCCCTCTCCCAGAGCTACAGTTCCCCGAATGACTTAACGATCTACCCCTCTTATGTTTCCCGGTCCCTGGCATCTCAGGGTAAGGCTGAGAAGGATTCCTGCCTGAAATCTAGAACGTGTAGACTAGGGTTTCCCAAACTTGGGTCTCCAGCTGTTTTTTGGACTACATTTCCCATCATCCTTGACCACTGGTCCTGCTAGCTCAGGGTGATAGGAGTTGTAGTCCACAAACAGCTGGAGACTCAAGTTTGGGAAACCCTGGTGTAGACAATACTGAGCTGGATGGACTATAACTTGACTCTCTATAGGCAGCTTCTTACATTCCTAAAGCAAGGTACTGATGACCCTGAAATGAACTGGTGTTTGTGGAAACACAAATCAGCAGCTGCATTGTCAACGGATGATCAGGAAACAGAACTGCCAAGCAAAATTCCTCCAGTGGATTTAGCATGGGTCTACCTCGCCTCTTTGGCCACTTCCTGCCCCGCTAGAGTGGGAGGAAGGCAAACACAGCCTTTCCCATCTCTGGCTTCTGCATCTATGACTATTCGCTCCCAGTCCGGTATCTTCCTCTCATTAACATCACAGGTGCCAAATTAAAGGGTTCATCGTAGCAAGTGAGCAAGGTGTTTATCTTCCCCTTGGAGGGTTTATGGTGCTACAGTATCCTGAAAGACCTACATTGGCTCCCACTACGTTTCCGAGCACAATTCAAACTGTTGGTGCTGACTTTTAAAGCCCTAAACGGCCTTGCCCAAGTATACCTGATGGAGTGTCTCCACCCCCATTGTTCAGACCGGACACTGAGGTCCAGCTCTGAGGGCCTTCTGGCGGTTTCCTCCCTGCGAGAAGTGAGGTTACAGGGAACCAGGCAGAGGGCCTTCTTGGTAGTGGCACCCACCCTCTGGAACGCCTTCCCACCAGATGTCAAGGAAATAAACAACTATCTGACTTTTAGAAGACATCTGAAGGCAGCCCTGTTTAGGGAAGTTTTTAATGTTTGATCTTTTACCATGTTTTTAATGTTTTGTTGGGAGCTGCCCAGAGTGGCTGGGGAAACCTAGCCAGATAGGTGGGGTATAAATTTATTATTATTATTATTATTATTATTATTATTATTATTATTACTACTACTACTACAGTGGTACCTCAGTTTAAGTACACAATTGGTTCCAGAAGTCTGTACTTAACCTGAAGTGTACTTAAGCTGAAGTGAACTTTCCCATTGAAAGTCATGGAAAGTGGATTAATCCGTTCCAGACAGTCCCTGGAGTACTTAAAATGAAGCGTACTTAACCTGAAGCGAACTTTCCCATTGAAAGTAATGGAAAGTGGATTAATCTGTTCCAGACAGGTCTGTGGAGTACTCAACCTGAAGCGTACTTAACCCGAAGTATGAGTGTAATTGGTTCTGGAAGTCGGTACTTAACCTGAAGCGTACTTAACCTGAAGCGAATTTCCCATTGAAAGTAATGGAAAGTGGGTAAAGCATGCTGGAAATGCCAAGAGAAAGAGGGAGAATTTTATCATATGTGGTGGACGTGCGAGAAAATTAAAAGATTTTGGGAAATAATATATAATGAGTTGAAAAATATGTTTAAGTATACGTTTCCTAAAAAACCTGAGGCCTTTCTATTGGGACTGATGGGTGAGGAAATAGCAAAAGGTGACCAGAGACTATTTATGTATGCTACAACCGCTGCCAGGATTTTAGTAGCCCAAAAATGGAAAACACAGGAGATACCGACGATTGAGGAGTGGTGGACGAAAATGATGGACTATGCAGAATTAGCAAAGATGACTTATGGAATCCGAGACCAAGGAGAAACAAAGTACCAACGAGAATGGAGTAAATTCATTGACTATATGGAGAAGAACTGTAAGAGTTTGAAGACACTTGTGGGACTGAGATAAATCCTATGAACTGAGTTAAAATGAGTATTAAAATAAACTGCGGGATAAGAGTGACTAATAAAGCCGAATGGCGAGAGGGAGGGAAGTCATAGCTCGGCAGAGCAATTGAAATTGAGATGAGGAGATATAAGAAAGATTGAAATTGTGTTTTGTGTTGTTTTTGTTTGTGCGTTGTTTGTTTATTTGGAAAATTGAATAAAAATCATTTATAAAAAAAGTAGAAGAAAGTAATGGAAAGTGGATTAATCCGTTCCAGACGGGTCCGCGGAGTACTTAAACTGAAAGTACTCAAACCGAAGCGTACTTAAACTGAGGTATGACTGTATTAGATAACGGGAAAGATCCTGTAAAGTGAAGGGCATCTGGAAACCCCACGTATAAAGCTGCAGCCTTCTGCCCAGTTATGTGCGGAAATCAGGTCCTCTGCTGCTGAGTTATGGTCCTTCTCTTAGATCAGTGGTAGCTCAGATGCTGTGCATGTAGAAGGCCTCAGGTTCAACCCCAGCATCTCTAGGTAGAGCTGGGAAAGAGCACAGCTCCCCAAAATGAGTGCGGCCCAGAAACTGTGTGTTCCGGTTTTCAGCTGCGACATCTTGGATGGAACGGAATGTACCTGCCCCAAAATATTAATCCCAAGAGAATGCATCCCTCAGCAGAAGGAAGCTCATTCGCTATTGATCAATAAGCTTAATCAGGGCTTTTTTTCCGGGTAGAATGCACCAGAACGGCGTTCCGGCACCTCTCAGGTGGGCCCTGGAAGAAGGGAGAGAGACCTGACCAGCCTCAACAAAGACTCTCCGTGGAGCCTGGGGGGTGGGGGCATCCTCTACGGGCTTTGGAGCTGGAGGTGCAGCAGGGCTTTGTTGAGGCTCTTCAACCCCCCGGACTAACAACTGACATGTGGGAAAGCCATATCTCAGCTGAGCAAACCCCCTACTGCTCAGGCACATAGGAGCTGGAGAGGCAGGGGGGGCTCATTAAACTGCTCAGTTGAGGCCTGGAAGGCTCCCCTCCCCTCAGCTGAGCAGCCTCAACAAGCCTCTGGCTTGTGAGGAGACACCCCTCCCTCCAGACCACAAAGAGGATGGGACTTTTGGGTTTGGGTCTTCTGAGGGAAGCACATTCCAACACCTTATTTTCCAGGGGAAAAGCACTGAGCTTAATACTCTACACTGTTGCCTCCTCAGATGAACTGGCAAGAAATTCTGCTGACGAAATCCCGTTAAGTACCTCTGAGTTCATTGCATTTATTTGTTTAGAAAAATCTGCACGATGCTTAATAAATAAATAAAAATCCCTAAGTGGTGTACATAAAACAATGCAACACGATGATCTGTACTGCACAAATAAAAAGCAGCAACTTTTTAAAAACACACACCCACACCAAAATTTTATGACCGGACAGGCTTCCTGCAACAGAAATGTTTTTAATAAGCATCTGAAACATTATAACGAGGGTGCTCTTTTATAAACATCCATTGAAAGCGCATGCCTTCTCCCAAAGAACCCCCAAGAACTGTAGTTTCCTAGGGTTGCTGGGAAATGTAGTTCGGCGAGGAGTAAACAACAGCTTCTGGAATTTGGGGGAGGAAGGCATGTGTTTTAAATATATGGTGTGGATATGAGTGAAGAACCCCCCCCCCCAACCCAAAGTACATGGTGGGTTTTTTGGAAGTTGTTTTGTTTCTGCCGAGGGAGAATTTGTTCTGATACATTTTGCATTTCCCCTCCCTCAAAGCACCATAGTGCATGCCTGCTCTCTCTGCTTTTGATTCGAAATTCCTTCCACATTCCACCATGTCTGCAGGTACAGCTGTTTATGGATCCTCCAGCCCCGCCTTGGCAATGGAACCGGCTATTTAAAGCTCTCTCACATGCCCTGCCTACTGTGTGGTTTTGGTCTGCTTGGGGGGAAGATTTAAAGGGAGGGGAGTTTTGATGGGACATGAGGTCTAAATTTGGTATCAGGGATGCCCGTGAGAAAATGTGTGAGAATGTTCTTGTCTTAGTGCACAAGGAAACACGTTTCGATCTGCAGTGCTATGCCAAAAGGAAGCTGTTGCTTAAACCATGCCAGGACAAACCAGGTCTTAACCCAAGAATAGATTTCATAGATCTAATGGGCAGACCGCCACCACGGATGGGAACTGAACTTGGCTCCTGGCTGCCCATCACTGAAAGGGCCGTCGGAAGCCCAAGGAGGAGAGCAGCTGGTTGCGTTTGTAAAATTGAAATGGTTGGCAACTATTGAAATTCTTGGGAATGGTGGAGAAATTTAATTCAGTTCACATTCGAAGCCGAACTTGACAAATTTGCAATATGTGATCCGAAATGCAGTTGTCCTTCAAAACACACAGTTCTCTGAATTTTATTCTCAAAGCAAGAAATGTGCGTAAAAATGCACATATTCACAAAAATAAACATGTAAAATGCATTCTATGTGGAGAAGATTACTTGGAAAGATGTGTTAAATCAGGCAAATCTTATACAAAAAATGTCCACATTGAGATTTGCACTAAAATGCCGACCAGTTGTCCTGAGTAGTTAAAAAATAATAATCACAAAATGATGCAGAATTGCAGAGAACTGAAGACTGGGAGAAATGAGAAACAGAAGCTGCCAGCTGCATAAGAACATAAGACAAGGCTACTGGACCAGGCCAATGGCCCATCTAGTCTAGCATCCTTTTATCACAGGGGCCAATCAGACTCCAAGCAGGACCTGGGCATAATAGCACCCACCTGTGATTCCCAGCAATTGATACTCAGCGGCATAATGCCCCTGAGAGTATAGAATGACAGAATCATAGCATTGGAGAGTTGGAAGGGACCCCGAGGGTCATTCTAGTCCAACCCCCTGCACTGCAGGAATCTCAACGAGATGGCTCAGTCGGTAGAGCATGAGACTCTTAATCCCGGGGTCATGGGTTTGAGACCTACATTGATCAAAAGATTCCTGCATTTCAGGGGGTTGGACAAGGCGACCCCCCTGAGTACTTTCCAACTCCACAATGCTTTGATTCTATGATCCATGACAGGTGGCCATCCAACCTCTGCTTAAAAACCTCCAGTGTAGGATAGTCCACAACCTCCCAAAGGAGTCCATTTCACTGTTGGACAGCTCTTAACGTCAGAAAGTGCTTCCTGAAGTTTAGTCGGAATGTCCTTTCTTATAACTTGAGTTTGAGTCCTACCCTCCAGAGCAGGAGAAAACAAGTTTGCTCCATCGTCCATGTGACATCCTTTAATATATTTAAAGATGGCTACCATATCTCTTCTCAGTATCGTCTTTCCCAGTAGAGGTAGAACGCAGCCGTTGTGGCTGGTAGTCATTGAGTGCCTTCTCCTCCATGAATTTGTCTGATCCTCTTTTTAAGCCATCCAAGTTGGTGGCCACCACTGCTTCCTGGAGCAGTGAGTTCCATAGTTTAACTGCGCTCTACATGAAGAAGGGATTTATTTCGTTTTTCTGTCCTGAATCTTCCAACATTCAGCTTCATTTCATACCCACAAGTTCTAGCATTATGAGAGAGAAACTTTTCATCCGTTCCTAGGTTTGAGGCAAGGCAAGCATGCATCTAAGCGCCTAAAAGGGGGAAATCATCCTCTGAACGGTTGTGAGGCGAAAAGGTGCGCCATCTATTTGCAGAACTATCCCAGGGAATATATCCAGAGAGGGAACGATATTGGGACATACATTTCAGGACAACTGCAGCTCCTGTTCTTTGGAGCAAGGATGATCTAATGTGCTTGGTGGATGGCGCCCCTGGAATGCAAGCAGCTCAGGGGCAAAGTGAGTCAGCAAGTGATAAACAGCGCGGGAGAATTAGGAATAAGCTTTTACAGAAACCATGCAATACTTTTCCAAGGGAGGTGGCTTGCCTATTAGCTGTTTTGATCACTTCATTCTATGCCTGAGCTCCACTTAGGAGCATTTTAATCCCAATTAGCGATAGGTGATGCCAAGCTGTGCGTCTCTTTGCAACCTGAAAATTATAAGTGCTGCTGTCTTTACCACATGGCACTCAGGCAGTTCGCACCACGTGTGATTGTTCCTAAATCATGGAGACGGACGCAACTCCTATGCTTCAGGATTGAGCTTAAACTCCTGTGCCTGACTCCTCTTTCAGTTGTTGCGCAAACACTGCAGAGCTGATACAGCAGTTGGGCAAAACTCCTAATTGAAAGCCACACATTCTGAATCTGCATTCAGAACTTTTTTTTATCTGGGTTTTCAGCTCTTGAAAAGGCAAATGACTCATTCCCTTGAGTGGCATGGAATTCTTTGCGCATTCTGGGAAGAACCAAGGGGGTACTCAGAGCAAGGCCTTCCAGGCAGGGTTGCCCTAAAAGCACCTTTAGGACTAATGACGGCTAATTATTTTGAGGGGAGTTTCAAGCGACTGTGATATTCACAGCCAGTCCACCCAGCAGGGCCGTAGCTAGGGGGTGGTGAGGTGCCCCCCAAAAATTGGCTAAAATATGTCTAAATAAAAATATGATTATTGCCTCATAAGAAAAGGTTTTAAATAGAGGGTCTTTATATGATATGTGGGGTTTTCCCCTATTTTTTTTTCCTGTGCCACATTCCTTTTTCTTTAAATTTCACAAACTCAAAATACACACTATTTCACGTTGTGTACTTAGACTCACGACGTTTCAGCCAATCACAACGCAACTTTCCAGGGGACAGCTGAATTGGGAGTTAGGGGTTGGAGGAGAGGCGGAAAGAAGAGCTTAGGGGGCGTAACAGTTCTGCCAGGGGCACAAGATCACGTAGCTACAGCTCTGCTGCCCAGACTGCCACATTTGGAGGACACCCCCCCCCCCGGTCCTTCCTAGAAGGCAGAAGGGAAGAGGTTAAAACAGAGAGCCTTGTTTACTCTGCTGCTGCTAAAGGATGGCCATTGCTCCCCCTGCCCACCTCGGAAGCAAGCTAGGAGGGGCTGGACGGCTGCTGCCCCTACGAATAAAGAATGGGTGCCTGAGACAGAGGGAGAGGTGCAGAAGAGTGTGTGTGTGTGTGTGTGTGTGTGTGTGTGTGTGTGTGTGTGTGTGTGTGGCAGCTGCAGCAGTTGCCAAAAGGAGGTGTACAAGGCACCATCCAATCTTCTTAGGGACTCCACTCTGGATTTGTAGTCTTTGGGGGAAAGGTGCCTTTTTCTTATTTCCCCTGTTACAACCAACTGAGAGTCATAAACCCATGCATATCACCCAGAGATCTACCAGGAAAACCTGCTCTCCCTTCCGCCCATCCCTGAACTAGAGGAGTGAATAGGTGGATTTGTAGGAGACCTGATAGTGCATAAACGGCCTTGCCTTTTCAGCAAGGGATGGGCAATGCACGCTCCATAATTCACTAACTGGCACAGCTTGCTTTCCTAAGCCCATGGCAGAAAGCAATTCCCTTGCCTGGGGGGTCTTCAAAAGCCAGACAGAGAGCATGTTTCTAATCCCTATTACATACAACCTCCTTTTTATTTTCCTAGCAGGTCGCTGTGCATTTATTGCAAGCAGATGAACAACAACAAGAAGAAATCCAACAGGTTAAGCATTTCCCAGCATGGTAAGTAAGGGCAGAAACGGAGTACAGCTTCCCCTGTTGAATTCCTGCCAGTATTAAAAGTTCAGGACTCCTTTCTGCTGGGAGCAGGAAAGTGGCAAAGCTGTTCTTCTTGCAATCCTTTAGTCATCACCGCCCTATCAATCTGCATTGCTAAAGCATTCGCTGCCCCTCCCTCCTCCTCGCTTGATGCTCACCTTCCTTGCCATGTGCCCTGGACTGCCCCACAGTCAATCTGTGTGTTCCCTTGGTTAGGGCTTGGATCCTAAGACAGGCCTATTTCCTTGGGAAAGTCAGGCACACCCAATCCAAGCAGAGAACAGACTCGTGTTGGGTCCAGAGATGCCTCTCTCAGAACAGGAGGCTGAGAAGGCTCAGTCATCTTGACCCTCCTTGTTTTAACGAGTCAGGACCTGGCCAATCTCAGAGGTGGGAGAAGGAGTCTGTATGACTGCGACTTCCAACCACTCGACCACACAGCCTTCCAGGAACTTGGAAGAGAGCCTGGGATGAGCCCAATTCCCACCTCCAGACCAGGATCAAAGCAGAACTCTAAGGCCATTACTGTGAGGTCACTATATCCAGATGAGATTCAATCAAACTTTGGTTGCACATTTAAAGATGATTTGGAGCCCTTGGGCAGCAAACCTACTGCTTCCCACTCAAAAACGTTGTGTTGTTTTTTTTATTTGCTAGTAAGTAGGGTGATGGGAGAATACAATTTAAAGCATGCTTGAGGCCATGCCATCTTACTTCTCTACAAATAAATAGGGATAGATGTTCAATGGATAGCCCACATCGTCTAAGCTCCCCCCAAACTCCGTGGAAACAAATTAGGATGAATATTCAATAAAGAGGTTGTCTGGAAAAGATCCAAATTTGCCAGCTTAGATCAGTGTTTCTCCCTCTTCTATTTGGTACTGATTTGTCAGGCAGATTATTACGAAAAACAAGGACTGGAGAGCTACAAAAGTATCTCCCCTCCCCCCTGCGCACCCATACAAAATTCCTGAGTGAGAGAGGAATCACCAAAAAAGGGAATAAAACAAACAAAACCTTGGCCTAAAATTTGCACTATTGACTAATTTATAAATGAACTGGTTACAGGTAGGTAGCCGTGTTGGTCTGCCGTAGTCGAAACAAAATAAAAAAAGTCCCTTCCGGGAGCACCTTAGAAACCAACTAAGTTTGTCATTGGTATGAGCTTTCGTGTGCATGCACACTTCTTCAGATACTCTGAAACAGAAGTCACCAGACCCTTATATATAGTGAGAGGGTGGGCAGGGTTATTACTCAGAAGGGTAGTGGGAATGGGTGATTGGCTGATAGGTGTGGTAAACCTGTTGACGACTGTTAACGACTGCAATTGGTCTTACAGGAAAAAGCAATGGGTGAGGTGGCTAAAAATAGCTTTATCATGTATAATGAGATAATAATCCAATGTCTCTATTCAGGCCAGGTCTCTCCATGGTTTTAAGTTTGGTGTTGTTGTTTAGTCGCTTAGTCATGTCCGACTCTTCGTGATCTCATGGACCAGAGCATGCCAGGCACTCCTGTCTTCTGCTGCCTCCCGCAGTTTGGTCAAACTCATGTTGGTAGCTTCGAGAACACTGTCCAACCATCTGGTCCTCTGTTGTCCCCTTCTCCTTGTGCCCTCCATCTTTCCCAGCATCAGGGTCTTTTCCAGGGAGTCTTCTCTTCTCGTGAGGTGGCCAAAGTATTGGAGCCTCAGCTTAAGGGTCTGTCCTTCCAGTGAACACTCAGGGCTGATTTCCTTCAGAATGGATAGGTTTGATCTTCTTGCAGTCCATGGGACTCTCAAGAGTCTCCTCCAGCCCCTTAATTCAAAAGCATAAATTCTTTGGCGATCAGCCTTCTTTATGGTCCAGCTCTCACTTCCATACATCACTACTGGGAAAACCATAGCTTTAACTATACGGACCTTTGTCGGCAAGGTGATGTCTTTGCTTTTTAAGATGCTGTCTAGGTTTGTCATTGCTTTTCTCCCAAGTAGCAGGCGTCTTCTAAGTTCATGACTACTGTCACCATCTGCAGTGATCATGGAACCCAAGAAAGTAAAAGCTCTCACTGTCTCCATTTCTTCCCCTTCTATTTGCCAGGAGGTGACGGGACCAGTGGCCATGATCTTGGTTTTTTTGATGTTGAACTTCAGACCATATTTTGCGCTCTCCTCTTTCACCCTCATTAAAAGGTTCTTTAATTCCTCCTCACTTTCTGCCATCAAGGTTGTGTCATCAGCATATCTGAGGTTGTTGATATTTCTTCCGGCAATCATAATTCCGGCTTGGGATTCACCCAGTCCAGCCTTGCGCATGATGAATTCTGCATATAAGTTAAATAAGCAGGGAGACAATATACAGCCTTGTCATACTCCTTTCCCAATTTTGAACCAATCAGTTATTCCATATCCAGTTCTGACTGTAGCTTCTTGTCCCGCATAGAGATTTCTCAGGAGACAGATGAGCTGATCAGGAACTCTCATTTCTTTAAGAACTTGCCATAGTTTGCTGTGGTCGACACAGTCAAATGCTTTTGCGTAATCAATGAAGCAGAAGCAGATGTTTTTCTGGAACTCTCTAGCTTTCTAGAGTTGCAATTCAGCAACTTCTCTTTCCAGTCTATTTTTGAAAGTCTTTTGTAATAAAACAGCTACACATATGGACTGCTACGCATTTAGAAATGCTTACTAAAGTTTAAATAGAAATCCAGTACATTTCATTGCAGTGGTGAAATCTGGGTTGTGTCCAGCAATGTCATCTCATTCATGCATGGAAGATTACCCACCCTCTCTTCCCTCTGCGCACCCCCATCTATTCTGGGGTCACCCCAACCTTCTGGAGCAGATTTGAGGGGGGGGCACAAGGATAAAATAAGGAGGGCAAGTTCTGCTGTAGAACAGGAAGTCCTTACGCAAATGAGATGACTTGGTTGGATGCCAAAGTATATCAGATTATACCACTTGTGGATAGTACATCCATATATATCTTTTCAATGTAATTAGAGCTCTGTGGACACTGCCACAAGAAGGTGGTTTATCAAACCCTTACAAGGGACATCTTTATTGCACCCTGTAAATCAGCAAAACTAATCCCAGTTCTATTTCAATAACTCTGTGGAAGAGATTGGAAAGGATTGCAAAAACCTCTTTCGGACATTCCCACCAGAGGTAAATCAACGCCACAAGATTTTGACATTCATCTTCTCAACAGTTGTAATAAACCTCAGTGTTTGTGTGGTTCAGTTTTTATCTCTGGAATTCAGATGCCTTGGGATGATGAGCTACACTTCTTGAATGGCAGCAGGTTCTGCAGATTCAGAGGGAAGCCACTGTACGATGCACTCGACTGTGTTTCAAGATACAGCATCCTGGTTGCCTAAAGTTAGACTCCCTCATGGGACATAGAAATCTGCCTTATACCGAGTCAGATTTTTGCAGCTCATTAACATCTACACTCACCAACAGCACCTCTCCATGGTGTCAGACAGGGGGCTTCTTCCCACCCTACTTGGAAACGCCGGGAATTTAATTTGGGCTCTTCTGCTTGCAAGGCTACTGAGCTACAGCTCTTCCTCAAAAGAAAACTGTTGTCTAGTGGTGAATGATGCTGCAGAATCTGGGCTTTGCTTCTCTTTGTTTCTCTTCATAGATTCAAGACAGATAAAAGGAAGCACACAGTACATAGTTCAGCTATGGAACTTGCTCCCACAGGAGGCGGTGATGGCCATGAATTTGGATGGCTTTCAAAGAGGATTGGACACATTCAAGAAGGAGAGGGCTGTCAATGGCTGCCAGCCGCAGTCGGAGGCAGGAATGCTTTTGAATACCAGCTGCTGGAAACCAAAGGAGGGAAGACTGCTTGGGTCTTGTTTTGTGGGTTTCCCCCAGGTATCTGGTTGGCCGATGTGAGAACAGGATGCTGAACCAAATGGGCCACTGGTCTGATCCAGCAGACTCTTCTTATGTTCTGATTGCCTTTCTCTTTCTCCTTGCTTCAGTTTCTCCCTCTCTGTTGCTTTCTGTATCCTTTCCTCCAGCTTTCCCTCCCATCCCAACCAGACTGGCTGGATTCCTGAAGCCTGACACATCCCCGCCTTCCCATCCATCCTTTGGGATGCTCCAAACATCTCCTCGTGGAATCCTGTCCTGTGACTCACCTTGATACCAGGTGGGTCCAGTCCAACGTGTCCTCTGGTGCCACACTTTTTGCTCACGTGCCTGGCAACTCTCATTTGCACTGTCCCCTCCCAGCCATTGTGAAAGCAGCAGGACCAAGCCTGGGACCAATTGGGAGTTCAAAGTGCCACCTTTGTTTGGGGCTGGTCCTTATGGAAGGGCAGGATTGGGTGGGAGTATTTAGGAGGTTATTAAAGGCAGTGCCAGGCAGCAGGTCAGAGACAGGGGCTCGGACACAGCGAGGATCTTAGAGCTGTTTCAAGATGGCCAAGACCTGGGCAATTTTGCTGCTACCTGCTCTCTTCTACCAAGGTAAACTGAAGATGGGTTGATAGGAATTACTATTGTTGTTGTTATTATTAATTTTTATAATGATGTTGCAGAATGCACACTTTTAGTTCAGCTTTCAGTGGTGCAAGGCCGGATTAAGACCTTTAGAGGCCCCAAGCACTTAAAAAGTTTTGGTTGCCCCCATATATAGCTAATTTGAAATATAAACAATAATAAACCGTAAAATAATTTTTTATTTCTTGAAAGGAAACCTACGGTAAGGTAGAAAATGTTTGGTTTTTGTATACTTCTACTTCATTCCATGACGAACAATTTATTTACTAGTTTAAGGCCAAATTTTGTGCTTTTATTAATATAGATGAATTTTGTCTCAGAATTTGTAAACTGAAAAGCAGAGTTGCGGGTCCATGGAAAAACTGACAGTAGAAAATTTCTGTGGTGCCCTCCTTCCCTTGATGCCCTAGCACATGCTCATTTTGCTTAATGGCTCATCCATCTCTGGGGGCAGGTTTGATATTGCAGGATCACAAGCGCTTTTTCGTCAGTCTTGCTCTTTTATCCTTTCGACGTCATCTTAAATCTTATATTCAGCATGCTTTTCCTGCTATAAGGCATTTCAGTGATGCATGGGATTGCCCTGTTAAGTCTGTAAGGCAGAGTTGCCCAAAATATTCCCTCCTCGGTAGCTGCTCCTGTAACAGCATTGGATCTACAGCAGTTGCCCAGTAGTTCTAGGAAAGCAGAGTTTGGCATTTAAATTCCTAGCGTTACCTGGGAAGAGGGGTGGATGGTTAAACCACTCTGGGAACGGTAGCTCCATGAAGGGAATACAGGCTGCCTAACAGCTCTCAGCACTTTTGGACACAAACTACAGCTCCCAGGGTTCTTCAGAGGAGACAGGACTGTTTTAAGTGGTATAATAGTGCTTCAAATGTACTAGTGCAGACGTGGATTCCTGCAATTCAAATCTCCCTTAAGGAGCTACGACCTCACTGCTTTGTTGCTTTTCCAGTCTGCTGGCTACCCTAACTAAGTGAACCAAGGCTAAGAGATGTAGTTCACTCCAGGCTACTGCAGCAATGAGGTGGACGAGCTAAATCATGAAATGAGGCTTCTTGCATTGAGACATGACCTGCTTCTCCAGCAAAGTTCAAAGTTCTTTAATTGTGCTATTGACGACCAGCGTTTACAGGAGAAAAACCACAGCATGGTGTCAGAGCATCTTTTTGCATGCAGGAGTTCAATTCCCAGCATTTCCAGGTAGAGCTGGAGAGCTGAAATCCTAGAGAGCAGCTGCCACTCTGTGTAGACCAGGGGTAGGCAACCTAAGGCCCGTGGGCCGGATGCGCCTTCTAAATCCGGCCCATAGACGGTCTGGGAATCAGCATGTTTTTACATGAGTAGAATGTGTCCTTTTATTTAAAATGCATCTCTGGGTTATTTGTGGAGCATAGGAATTTGTTCATTTTTTATTTTTTATTTTCAAACTATAGTCCGGCCCCACACATGGTCTGAGGGACGATGGACTGGCCCGTGGCTGAAAAAGATGGACCCAAAGGTCTGTCTCAGTCTAAGGCAGCTTATTAACTAACTAAGTTTTTAGACACCCCCCCCCTTTTGTCTGAAGACCACAGGGCAGTTTGCAACATAAAACCCAAATGTCAACACACAACGTAATACCTATACCTCATAAATACTGAAAGAGTTAGAATCATGGGATAGCTCAGTTGGTTAGAACATGGTGCTGAGAACGCCAAGGTTGCAGGTTCGATCCCCAAATGGGACAGCTGCATATTCAGGTTGGACTAGACAATCGTCAGGATCGTTCCAACACTATAATGCTGTGATTCTATGATCTGTAGAATTAGAAAGATCCCAAAGGGCATCTAGTCCTATGCAGGACTATTATTACAGAGTTATAATAAATACGTAATAAAACACAGATGATTGTAACAGCAACAGCATCAAGAAACAAGGGAAGCAAAAATCAGCAACCAGGTAACTAAAATGCAAAACAGTGCACAAATACCTTATATTTTTTCTAGTCAAAGACAGCGTTTAATCCCAGCCACTGCACAGAAAATGGCAGACCTTCCTAGCTCTTGCCTGGGAGCTTTCCTTTTCTTTCCCAGTCTTTCAGTCTGGGGAATCTTCACTTCCTTCCCCCTCACTCCCCACAGTTCCTTCCCCAAATCCAGCCACCACCTTACTTCTTTCTGTAGCTTCTATAGCAAGGAGAGGGAGAGAGGACTGGGAGGCAGTGTGGGGAAGCCCCACCCTGAGATTTACTTGTCCCAAATTTGACATAAACACCCAGAAGGTGCCTCCTCCTCTTCCTCCTCCTCCACAGACAGGGATTTTACAAAACACCTTATGATGGAAAGAGGACAATTAGCAAACAACACGATTCTCTGGCTTCCCGGGTTCTCTGGTCCAGGAATTCTGGAGACCAGAATGGCTAATTATGTGGGGTGCGGTTCCATGCATCCCATAAACATGTGTCCCAGAAACTTATTCTCTTTTGTTCTTGTTGTTGTTGTCTTTAAAAATTGGAGCCTAATCTTTGAAAAAACAACAGCAACAAAAAGGAGGTGAAGTTTCTGGCCCTCATGGGAGGAGCCACTATAGCAGAAACAAGGAACCTGGTGTGGCTTCCAGATGTTGTTGGACCAAAACTCCCATCAGTCTTAGCTGGCATGGCTAATGGTAAGGGATGGTGTGTGTGTGTGGTGTGGTGTGGTGTGGTGTGGTGTGGTGTGGTGTGGTGTGGTGTGTGTGTGTGTGTGTGTGGTGGAGTTGTGGCAAGTATCTGGAGTTCCCGCCCCCCTTTTCTCCACGCCTGCCCTCACTAATTGAGAAGGAAGGGGGAGCCTGCCTTTGCCATGTTTCTGCTCCCAAAATTTCTAAAGCTGCATGTTAAAAGTTCATTATGTGGGGATTAATTTCTCTTTAACACCTTCCTGCACTGTGTGTTTATTCTGAAATAAGTCCACAAGTCCTACTGAACTGGGGACTCATGCACACCCTACGACTTCCACCAAATAATCCTGAGAACTGTAGTTTGTTAAGTGTGCTGAGCAGCCCCCCCCCCCAAGCCGGAACTCACTGGAACTGCCATTGCTATTATAAGGGAACAAGGGTTCAAGGGAACAAGAGCTCCAGCACCTCTTTTTCTAGAAAAACAGCACTGGTGCTGAGAGTTGTTAGAGACCTCCCCCAGAGCGACAATTCCCAGAACAGTTTAACAATAAACCCTTCTTCCCAGGGGACTGCAACCCTGGAGTCTCCTAACAACTCTCAGCACCCGTAAGAAACTGTAGCTCCCAGGATTCCGTGGAGGAAAAGCCATTTTATGGGGGACCTAGACACCTGCCAACTATTTTTTTAATAATACTTTATTATTTAAAATATTGCATACATAACATATATATGTCATAAACACAACATAAGCTTTCCTCTCATTAAATCATATACAGAAAATATATGAATAACAAAATGCACAATTCAACATAAATTCTTCTTCGCAATGTGAACAGTATACCATCCTTATATTTCATCCTATTTCTTCCCTCTTAGATACTTCCCGTCCTTCTTATTATACAATAGCAAATTCTTTATGCTCCTCGGGCCTGCATTATGAATTTCTTCCTTTCTTTTCCTGATTCCTCCTGATCTCACTTTTATGCTTTTCAGACGTTATTCTATATCTGCTAATATGGAATTATTAGGATAGTAATTTTTTAGATATTTTTTGTAAACACTCCATTCTTTAGATACTTTTTGTGTTGATGATCCCCTGATTGAGTCAGTAAGTAATATTTTTGTTAAATATACTACCACCAGAAATCCAAAAAGAAACAAAATCTTTGCTGCTTTATGCAATGCAATGACCGCGACCAGGGTATTACTGGCAAGGAAGTGGAAGAGTGAGAACCTACCCACTGTAATGGAGTGGCAAACGCTCATGCTAGAATACGTACAGCTGGCCAACTATTTATTCAGCATTCATTCTGATTTGATCGTGGGGATGTTACATAAAGCGGAATGGTTATCCCATGCTTTCTGGCATAGCAGTTTCTTGTCACTTTTCAGACCATTCCACAGAGGTTCAAAGCAGTCAGCTGGTGTTCATTAGGTGCCAACTAAGGATCATGATGCCTGCTGTTGACCGACACACACACTGCAATGTCAGACCCGGAATAAAAATCTTGGAGAGATAAGCACTTTGCGCTTGCCGACTCTTGCTTATTTATTTTAAACTGCATGTGATGCAAGCGAAATCCATTATGCAAAGAACTGTGGAACTGATACTCGTGGTGTGTTATGAGAAAGATTAAAATCTGATGAGCCTGCATGACATATTCCCAACGTGCTCCTCGTTGCATAACTCAGTTCCACAGCTGAGCAGCCGGCAGATGGCATCCAACAGGCACAGTTTTCCCTCGCAAAGGGTTCGACTCACACACATGGGACTCTTAATCCTTGGGTCGTGGGTTCGAGCCCCACATTCGGCAAAAGATTCCTGCATTGCAAGGGGTTGGACTAGATGACCCTCATGGTCCCTTTCAACTCTACAATTCTTGATCTGGGGGATATATCAGTATGCTTCAAAGTAAAAGTCAAACAAAAGTATGGATGAGCCCAAAGTCTCCCCATATTGGGGGAAAGCACACTTGTTGAATATTTGCCTGTTGCACAGATGCTAAAGGATGGAATGGAAGAAGCAGCCTTAGACTTGACCAATTTCTCTCCGTCCTCTTCCAGCCTTTTCCTTGCAATGCAACACATGTCACGGTGAGTACGATTGCTTAGGAGAGAACATGACATGCGAAGATCCTTCGGCCAGCTGCTCAACATCTGTCCGAAAGGCTTATGTTGGTAAGTATCATTTTTAGCAGTGGTCATGGGTACTTCCTGTTTGTTTTGTAAGGACTGTGGGTCATCCATAAACAAAAAACATGTTCTAAAAACAAATTAGAACAGCATTCTAATGTCATGATCGGGGCTAAATAAAGTCACAAACCAGTGAGCTAGCTTTCGAACTTCGCATAACTCTTCCTCATATCGGGCTTGGTGATCAACAATAAAAAGTCTGGTGGGTGGGGTGGGCAGAATGTTGCTGTTAGAGGGCGTAGTAGAGGAAACCTGAGGTTCCAGGTCTTGCCTTTATCACCGTGCCATCACCATGCTTTCTGGGCAACTTTGAGGTTGGGGCATGAGAAAGCAATACAAACTAACCTATCCTGAAGCCTGCCAATTGTTCTGGGAGCTGGGCATGTGTGTGTCTCTCTCTCCTTGCAATAGAAAACTCAAGTTGTGAGTGCCAACAGGAATCCCAAACTTCGGGGTTCGTAGTTAATGTTAAGTAGGAACCCCATGCTTGACATATCAATTACACAGTTTGTGGGGTGCTGCAAAATGGGGTTTTTTTGCTGCCCCCCAAAAAACCTGCAAAACTTTGGCACAGGTTTGCAGAGGATCCCAGATTCGGGGTTTGTAGTTCATGGGCCCCCAGCAGGATTGTAGTGAAAAGAGGCGATGAGAAACAAGAGCAAGCTATCGGCAAGCTTGGGGAAAACCCATGGTTTGCAGACGTAGCAATGGGCAGCAGAAGTGGGTCACCAGAGGTGGAGGTGGTAGTGATGCCCAATGGTCAGACCTTCCTCGGAGTGTGGCCATAGCAGGCTTAAGGCAGGGCCCTTCTCGGCCCAGCCTGACTCACAAAGAGTCACTTCTGAGAGTTCCCCTGCTTTATTTGCCCTAATATATAGTAGTGTGGGAATGAAATGAAAGGTACCTTTAGGTTTCATACAGCAAAAGGAAAACTGGGCTTGGGTTCCAGTTTGTGAAATGCTATGTTAACTACAACATTATTTCTTCCCTTCTCCAGGCTTCCTGGAATTCCAGTCAGTGAGGAAAGGATGTGCCCGTCAGCTGTTCCCCCACGAATCAATCTCCCTCAACTCTCATCTCATGTCTCTTTCGTACCAGGCACGCTACTGTGCTGAGGATGGCTGTAACAATGAGACCTACTTTGGTGAGTCGCGTGGCTGCCGGCACCCAAAATGAAACCAGGTTGATTTTTTTTGGGGGGGGTGGATTTTCAGGGAGGCTGAAAGCATATTGAGATGATACATGAAATTTCCAAGAGAGAGTTACCTAGAGGTCTACCATTTTTACCTGTTTTCATACTTGTTCTACTGTATGAATGCGATGAATAAACATGACAAGGGTGGTGTTTGCCTTTCTTGCCTTGCCTGCAAAGTGGTTAGCATGTTGGACCAGGACCTTGGCCAGGGTTCGACTCCACACTCAGCTATGAAGCTCACCTTGGGCCAGTCAACTCACTCTCAGCCTGGCCTACCTCTCACAGTTGTTGTGAGGATAGGATGGGGATTGATTGATTGATTGATTGATTGTATTTCTATGCTGCTTTTCATTCAAATGAATCTCAAAGCAGCTTACAACCAATAAATAACCGTAACATAACATAATAAAACATAATAGCACATCACGGATACAGCATACATCATAAAAAAAATAATTAACAAATTATCAATAAAACAGTTGCAATCTATTTGAAAAAAACCTTAAAACATCAACTAAAAATAAGCTACACCTCACAATTATGTCAAGTCATGTGATTAACAAATCAATGTGGCATTTAGAATCTATAAAACAATATTAAAAACATTCACAAAATAGCAACTGAAAATATAAGCTAAGCACTAAGTTCATTCACACGATCTCTGCACCTCTGTGACTTTCACTCTGTTCAGTTCATTAACTGCCTTGAGCTCCTTGGAGGAAAGGTAGGATTTAAATGAAATAAAGAAAGTAATTTTTTAAAATGAAAATACACCCCCAGGCTCCCTTGCTGATTGTGCATAGGATGCCAACCCCCCCCCCTCTGCCCTCCTCTGCCATCTCACTGTGCTCTCCCTCCCTAAGCACATGCTAACCCCCACCTCCTGTCTCCCCCCCAGTCTCCCATCCAATCCCTGTCAATCACATGCGCTGCCACAGCTGTGCCACCCAAGGAGCCTGGTGCCCCGAAGCTTCTCGCACTCAGATCAGCTGTGCTGGGGATCAGGACCAGTGTTTGGATCTTGCCGTCACCGGAAAACTGGGTGAGTTGGTGGTGGTGGTGGGGCAGTAGGCAGTGCAGGATGTGTGAGGGAGGGAGAGAGGTGAGGTGTTTTTCGGAAGAGGGAGGTGATGATGGGAGGGACCCATGGAGATGTGGGAGGAGACACAAAGGGGAGAAACCTGGCAAATTAGAACTGGGGATAAGAGTCTGCTGGATCAGGCCAGCATCCTCTTCTCACCGTGGCCAACCAGAGGCCTGTGGGAAGCCTGGCAGCAGGACCCAACCACAAGGGAGCGCTCTCCCCTCCTGAGGTTTCCAGCAACTGCTGTTCAGAAGCATTACTGCCTTGGACCATGGAGGCAGAGCATAGCCACCATGACTAGCAGCCATTGATATACTTTCCCCTCTTCCATGTTGGGTTTTGCAGTGTCTTATGTCTTTCGTTGTCAATTATGCCTGCAGGTCAGTATGACAACATGAAAATGAAGGGCTGCACCAACCTCCCACGGTGCCAGGAGACCTTGAGCTTCCACTCTGCAGACCGTACCATCCATGCCAGCTGCTGCTCAACAGCCCTCTGCAATACCTTCAACCCAGGTAACTACTAAACTTGATAGCCAGGCATCAGATATAGAATTGTATGGTATAGGATCAATTTGTTTTCTCGTGACAGTGGGTTCCCCAGCATGCTAAGCCTCTCTCAGTCCTTATCTCATTCATCTGCAACAGTGGTGGTGGGGCCTTGTGTCCTCCAGATGTTCTTGGTAGAGCATGACTAGTTGTCAGTGATTGCCTTTTCCTCCATGAATTTCTCCAGTCCTCTTTTAGAGCCATCCAACTTGGTGGCCATCACTGCTTCTTGGGGAGCGAGTGCCACAGTTTAACTATGTGCTGCACGAAGAAGTAACCTTCTTTTCCCCGTTCTGAATCTTTGAGTGTTCAGCTCCATTGGATGCACTGGATGAGTTCCAGTGTTAGGAGAGAGTGAGCAAGACCTTTCCTCTAGACCCCTTTCCCCTGCCAGGCTACCTGATGGGAGTTGTAGCCTAGCAACAATCTAGAGGACTACAGACGAGGGATGCAGTCAAATGCTGAGGACACTGGTATATTCTACAGATGACCTCCTCCGTCCTGTCTTGGTCTTGTTTTTTTGTTTCTTTGTTTGTTTGTTTTTGTATAGCTAGCCTTTAATGTAGTTTTTGTATAGCTAGCCTTTAATGTATTGTTTCTTTGGGCCAAATTCAAGGCAGAACATCAATTGGTGATTTCTGTCAGGACCATGGCAAGCAGAGAAGGCAAGGGTGGCTCCTGTTGGGCTTCTATTGGTGAAGACAGAAGTCTAGGTCGCTGGCAAACGTCAGCCAAACTGCAGCAGTATGGCTGCTCCATTAGAGAATCTTGGTGATTCAGAAACAGCATAAATTCTACTCATTGAATTCTACTCAATATTGATCCAGAGCAGAACTCCAACGTATAGTTAGCAGAGTAAAAACTTAAACACATTGTAGGATTCCCAAAGTGTCCATAAGAAGTCCAGTTGCAGCAGACTTAACTTAAACTTTAAAAAGGTAAAGGGACCCCTGACTGTTAGGTCCAGTCACGGACGACTCTGGGGTTGCAGCGCTCATCTCGCTTTACTGGCCGAGGGAGCCGGCGTTCAGCTTCCAGGTCATGTGGCCAGCATGACAAAGCCACTTCTGGTGAATCTGCTTGCACTTCATGCTTTCGAACTGCTAGGTTGGTAGGAGCAGGGACCGAGCAACGGGAGCTCACCCAGTCACAGGGATTCAAACTGCTGACCTTCTGATCGGCAAGCCCTAGGCTCTGTGGTTTAACCCACAGTGCCACCCGCGTCCCTAACTTAAACTTACAATAACTTATAATAGGTCTAAATTGTTACACTATATACAGAACACCACACCAGAAGGAAGAGAGATAGGAAGAGAAAGCAAAACCCAGAATCCTTCTTTTATAGTCAGCATGACCTTGAAGAAGAGATAACAGAAGCAGTTTAAACCAGCTGTACTCAGCTTCTCTGAAGGAATAACCTAAACATCATGAACCTTCTGCTTGTTTCTTTCACACTGAGAAGCTTCCAGAACCTTCTTGAATTAATCAGAATAGCAAAGATTTCTTCTGCACTAAGAAATGCAAAGTGACAAAGGAATCAGGCAGTCTTTTGGGTACTCTGTGCCCATTGCTTAGGGCTTTGTGAATCGATGCAAGAACTTGCTCTAGTAGAAAATAGCCAACCAGGTCCATTCTTGCAGCAAGGAAATAGCATGCACTCCTTGTAGCTGGAAGTGGGTCCAGTCCACAATCTGCTGCTTGTGTAAATGGCAGGAGGATACCTGGTTGTTATGATGCAGGCATGCCTCATGGCTGTTTCTTTCACTTTTCTCTCTCCTTCCAGATCTTCATGTCCAAAGCCAGGCAACGAACGGGCTAGAATGCTATAGCTGTGTGGATGACAACGGCTCTGGGTCTGGGTGCTCCAAAAAATCAATCTCCAAGGTGCAATGCACAGGCATCCACAACATGTGCTTGGAGGGGATTGGCAACAGCCGTAAAGGTGAGTGTTGATCTGCGAGACTCCCTGCACCAAAGTTTGCGGTGCTATCCCAGTTAGGCAGAGGAGGCAAGCATTTTAAGCCAGAGTCAAAAGTGGACAGGACACTCCCCCCCCCATATACAAAGGTGTAGTAGTCTGGGGTCTGGTGGGGGTTGAAGACTTCTTGCTCTTTCTGTGTTAGGGTCCCTGTCTCCAGCGTCTGAGAGCTGCCCAACCAGCATAAAATGGGAACTTCTTAGTCACTGGGAAGAAGCCTTTCAACCCTTTGCATTGATTACTGTCCAAAAGAGAGCAAGGGGGTGAGTCAGACACTGAGAGTTGGCCCCTAGGACCACTCTGGAGAAGGTGCACAAGAAGAACTCTAAGTTGTTGCTCCATGTGCTGCAGAGGTTAAATGCTTAGGTACACCAAAGGACAAGGTGCTTCAGTTTCAGGAGATTAGTGTGCAAGTTCTGTTGCATACACTGGGCACCAAAAAATCCCCCCAAAACTTGTCACTCCAAAAGAAGATGTAGGAGCTCTCCTAATCATTTGCCAACCACATGTCATATGAGATGTCAGGTGTGTGACAGGTAGAGATGTGGCTGCCATTGCACAACCAAGAGCTTTCAAGTGCCGCAGCTCACACGCGCCCGGGGAGAGTAACCGCAGCAGCCTGGTGGTGAGCAATAAACTCTTTTGACTAATTGTCTCTGTTCCCTTTTCTTTTCTTCACCTGCAGCTGGTAGGGATTTGGGCCTAGTGACCTTCAAAGGCTGTGCCTCCCCAGCCATGTGCCAGAGCTCTCTCCTGGCTTTGGTGCAAGAGCTGGACAACGCCGACGTCATGTGTTGCCAAGGCAGCCTCTGCAATGACCGCATCGTGGACGGCGTGGTGACCCAGCCCATAGTCCCTGCGGACAGTGCTGACACCACGACGGTGGCAGAGTGCGCCACCCCCACACCGTCTGGCACCGCAGCAAATCCTGACTGCATCTACGATGACGAGGATGAAGACAGCGTCGCAGTTGCCCACGTCCCCGCTGGTGCAGACCTGTCTCCCGGGAGCCACGCCGATAATGAGACGGCCTACAAGGTCAATGAGAAGGAAGGGAGTGAGTCTTTGGTCAATGAAGGCGACCGTGACAACTCAACAACTGCGGGCGAACATGTCGTCAATGAGAATATCGTTGGCGGTCACACAGAGGGCCACACTGTCTCCCCCGCGGGCACCACAGACTCTGAGGACATGGCAGTGGGCGGTTCCTCAGCTGCCACAAACTTGGACGAGAGCAATGCCGGCACCAACGCCACCTCTTCTGGCAATCATGGCAGCGTTGTTGTGCTGGTGCCCGTCGTGGTCCCCAAGAAGAATGCCACTTCTGCCACTGCTACCACCACCACCTCCTCTTCCTCCTCAGAAACAAGCGCTGGCAACATGGTCGTGGCAGCTTCCAGCAATGACGATGACGAGTATGAAGAATGTGAGGCTGAAGAAGAGGCCGTCAGCACTGGGGAGCAGTTCATGGCTGCTAAGGAGGCAAACCGTGAAGGTTCGGCCACCACCCACCCTTCAGGGGTGTTCTATGAAAGCGAAACCCGGCCCCATGGGCATGGATATGCTCACTCTCCTGCTGCTGGTACCACAGGAAGCAGCAATGTGGACCACACTGGCCACACAACTAGCAGCGAAAATCACGGAGCTGCCAGTGGCGAGTATGTCAGCGTTGACGGTAGCACTCCCCAGCCAGGCCACGCCACCAGTGGCTCCACCGTGGGAGGAAAGGTGGAGGCAGGTGCCCCCGTTGTGATCACCGCCAACGCACCAGCCGCCACCAGCAGTCCTGCCGGAGCAGTCCTCGTTTCTGGAGCGGCAGCTGGCACTCCACGCCCCAAGAAGAAGATCCCATGCAAGCGGCCCAGGCCCCAAAGCCAACCTGGCGTGAACCTGGCAGCCGCACCTGGAGCTGGGAGTCGAGGCGTGGAGGACACTGCCAGAAAGAACCCCGAATCCTCGTTGTTCAGCGATGCTAAGCTGCCGGAGCTCAAGGGAGGGGGGAAAGGCACCCTTGAAAATGGGGCTTTGGGCCTTGTCTCCAACTTGGGCCTCTTCTGTTTCACTCTCCTGTTGGCGGCCCTGTTGCATTGAACCCACAGAGACTGGGATTGGGGTTAGGCCTGTTGATTTGTTTTAGACAGTGCTTTTTTCAAAAAAAAAAAATATTTCAGGGTACTCTCATTTTGACTCAAGAAAACCACCATTTAATAGTTCAAATAGGGGGAAATAAATACAGTAAATGGACAAAAGTACAAAGAACATGCATTACCTCATATCACACAGCTGTCAGCTCACAGTAACTTCCACACTGGCATGAGGTTCCGTCTGAGACTCAGGAAACACCGGGAACAGAAATGAAGCTGCCATCGGAGGTGGGAACAACGAAACTGACCAATCACCGTGCTAGATTCCAACTCCTACTTCACACATTAAACGCTCGCTTCCGTCTGAGACTCAGGAAACACCGTGACAGGAAACGAGGCCGCCATTGGGGGTAGCAATGGAACTGATGATTCACTGTGCTAGAGAAGAAACTAAAAAATTCTAAAAAAAATTAGTTTCTTCTTCCGTTAGATTCACACAATGTTTAGGGGTACGTGTACCCCTGTGTCCCCCCACCCCCCCCAAGAAAAAAGCACTGACTTTAGAACCGAGGAGTATGGATTCCCACCCCTTGATCTGGTGCCATTTCCTTTTGTAAAAGAACATTTGAACCCACACAGGGTTTAAAGAAGTGTAATCCAGAATAAAATTTGGAATGCTTGGGTTTTGCATGAAAGTATGCATGGATGTGTGAGAGAATATGTACAAATGAATAAAACAAATGGCATCTTGCTCCCTCCTGGTAGGAATAATGGGATGAGGCTCCGTGTGTTTCATATACCCTACGAGACCCTTAGCCGAAAGAAGAGTCTTGCTTATATTCAGGCTGAGCTGGGAACTCCTCCTGGACTGATTAGGGAGGTGGGGGTGCCATATTAACACTTAGTTAGAGAAGTATATATTTTGCATAACCGACAGGATACACAAGCAGAGCAGTTAACCCTTAACATATCGGTAGGTTTGTTTGTTTTCATATGCTGCTAGTAAATTAAGGTTAAATAAATTGGAGTTCTAATTGTAGATACACCGAAAAGAAGGTTGTTGTTTTTTTACACCAAGAACTCTGGCCAGAAATTTCAATATTAGGAATAAATCCTATTCGCGAGTTACAGCCAAATAAGGTATGTAATCTGGTAAGACTAACAGTCCTGAACAGAACAAATGAATACAAACAAGAAATGAGCTTCAAGTTCACTAGAGTATATGTAAATTAAGGGCTTGTGAGGTTTGTACAGTTCACTCAGCTGTGACAATAATGTGCAGCTATGGGCAACTGCAAGCACACATTGACACACACGGTATTTATTAGGAAATCTACAATGGGATGTTTATTTTTTACAATTACATATATATATTCCAGATACACAGAGCAAAGCTCAGTAGGTCACAAGCTACACTCAGGGCTCCTCCAAGCTCAGGAAGGTGACACTGAGCTCCAGGGTCAATTCAGCCCCATCTAGGCATTGCAAAGGCTAATTGCAAAATACAGCAAATGGAGAGGAGCATCCATATTCCACTGGGGGGCGGGCTTTAAAATGATTTTTTTATTCTGCATTCATGATGACTTGTGCTCAGGATACTACCAGGGCAGTCTGACATGATCTTGCTTTCAGTACCGTTTGTGCATGCAAAAGTTCAAGGGCGATCAAACGGCTTCCTTTCTAATCTGTGCATATCCTGTAACTACCCAGTGAAACCCCTTAACTATTTATATCACCAATGTTCTGGTTTATTTTTGTACCACTTTTTGTTGCACTGTGGTCCCTCCGGGGGGCAATCATGTGGTAGAATTGGGGAAGCATCGCAAAACGTCTAATAAAGCAGAATGAACCCACTATTAAGGCACTTTTCTTGGGTCAAAAGCATGTTGCAAAGCACACCTGTGATAAAATGCTGGTCGGGGTGGGGGGGTGGGGGCTCTGGTTGCATAGTGGGACTGAGGTATAAAATCACCCAAATCTGGAATGTGACAAATATCCTGAAGAACCAACCTCCCACCCCCGCTTTGTGCATAAGCCAGAGAAAAGGGATGTTCGGTGCAACAACACTTGGAATTTTCCTTGAGATAAATACAGGCAGAGCATAAACTACCCCTTAATCCTTCTCTCCAACAGAAACAAAGTTTGTTTAGGGTGCTGAGAGTTGCGGTGACATCCCATGTTCCTAGGGTTGCCATATTTCAAGAAGTAAAAATCCAGACACAAAAACTGAGCTTTTGGGGGGAGTGGGAATCAACCACAAACTTGTTGAGGTTTTCGCCCCTGGATGCTAATTTAGCCGTTGAAATTCCAGATATTCCGGACATATGGCAACCCTATCTGTCCCCTTCACAGAGTTCCAGTTCCTACAGTGGTTTAACAATCAATCCCTCTTCACAGGGAACTCTGGGAATTGCAGTGCTGGGAGAGGAATAGGAGGTCTCCTTATGACTCACAGAACTTTTAACTAACCACAGCTCGCAGAACTCTCTGGGGGAAGCCATGACTGTTCAAATGGGTATAACAGTGCTTTAAATATATGGTGTAAAGGTAAAGGGTAAAGGGACCCCTGACCATTAGGTCCAGTCCCGGATGACTCGGGTTGCGGCACTCATCTCGCTTTATTGGCCAGCTTCCAGGTCATGTGACTAGCATAAGTAAGCCACTTCTGGTGAACCAGAGCAGCGCACGGAAACGTCGTTTACCTTCCCACCGGAGCGGTACCTATTTATCTACTTGCACTTTGACTTGTTTTCGAACTGCTAGGTTGGCAGGAGCTGGGACTGAGCAATGGTAGCTCACCCCATCGTGGGGGTGCGAACTGCCGACCTTCTGATTGGCAAGCCCTAGGCTCTGTGGTTTAACCCACAGCGACACCCGCGTCCTAATACAGTATATGGTGTAGATATGGACTAACTACAGTAAGCACCACCTGCAGACCTCACCTTTCTCACTGCTATGGGTCTAACCTAAACACAGATGCCTTGGGAGCGTCCCATTTCTAGCTTTGACCTTGCAGAACACCTTGCCCATTCCCTGGTGATGGGCAAGGTATTCAAGCTCCCTTGCAATTAAGAAACAATGTTATTTTAAAAACAACAAGCTAACACTGCAATTAAAACTATTGCGTGCTCGTTTTCTAGGTCATCAAAACAGCTATTGCAACATTTCTGCCATCTGTCAAAGCATTGCCCAGATTAGCAGATAGTTAAAATTAAACGGTCTGGTTGGTTGCCACAACTGAATGGCCGCAAACCCAGGGAGGGCCTTTCCCAATGATTCATCTTAGGGCAAATCCATGTAAATATGTACCAATTTGTTGCACACAGTCCAGGTGTCTTTCCTTGGGAATGTAACAGTCTGCCTTACGTACCTAGGTGCATGCTAGATTGGGACATGTGAAAAAGCAGCTTTCCAAGGTAGCATATCCATTGCCCTGTTGGCTGCCATATGGAAATTGACTGTGCAAGTGGCATGAGAACCAATTGAAGATTGGATCTGACCCATGCTCCAGTCAGATGCAATTGATTATGTGAAACAATTTGAAGTTCCACAGTTCCCTGGAAGTTCATATGGCTTTCAGGATGTTGTCAAAAACAAAGGTGGTGGCCACTGGGAGCTGGCAAGAGTGTTGTTGCTGCTGCTGTTTTTTTAAAAAAACGAAAGCAAGACACGTGTCAGTGAATGAACCTTGCATGGTGCTGTCTGAGGTTGCTAGTGCTGGACCGCAATATGGATATTATAGTAGAGTTGCCATATTTCAAAAAGTGAAAATCCGAACACAAAAATGGTTGATTATTATTTTTATTTATTTTTTTGCAAAATATCAAATTAAAATAAGCTGGTTCACAGCACTTTCAGAACCACTTTGGATCCAGGAGCTTAAATCTAGCCTGTAGCTTCCTGTTGGTTCTTTAAACTTCTAGAAGCTCCAGAGGTTCAACAATCTTCTAGCTGGAGAACATGTGGCCCTCCAGATGTTACTGGCCACCTTGGCAAGAACCAATGGGAGATGGCATCCAACAACAGCTTGAAAGCCACAAACACAAGACAGCACAAGAACTCAACCAAACTCCATTTACCTCCCATTTATTACACACCAGGGATTTTGACCTGAGGGAATAGCTATGTTTAAATTACATTTAAAGAGTGTGCAGTCTGTGTGCCTTTTCACACAAATAGTTGAGCTGTACATTCAAGCTGTGTACACATTACTAGTTTAAAATGCAGCTAGGGCTTTTCCAGCAGGATAGATGGGTTTTTACCACGAGTGTCCCCTTGTTTTAAATTTTTTTTTTGTTTTAGTGTTTCTAACTGTTTTAATTTCCTTATGTACAAATTGCTTGAGATGGTGAATTAGCTTCTTCTTCTTCTTCTTCTTCTTCTTCTTCTTCTTCTTCTTCTTCTTCTTCTTCTTCTTCTTCATACAGTTTTTGACATGTAGCATTCAACCCACGCACAATCTGTGTACCTCCTTACTCAACAGTTAAGCTGTACAAATCAACAAGTGTACACTCTTCCAAGCAAACACATCCCCATGTACAGGTGAAACTCAGAAAATTAGAATATCATTGAAAAGTGCATTTATTTCAGTAATGCAACTTAAAAGGTGAAACCAATATATGTGATAGATGCATGACATGCAAAGCAAGATATGTCAAGCCTTTATTGTAATTGTAATTATTTGTCGTTAGGCGGGTCAATTATAAATGGAATATAATTAATGAAATGTACCGGTAATAGCGATGTTTATTCTTGTTTATTTTTGTATTATTGTAACTATTTGTTTTATTACTGTGGAATTTCCAAAAGAAAGCATTTTTTAAAATTAAAAGAAAAATAAATAATAATAAGTTGCATTACTGAAATAAATGCACTTTTCGACGGTATTCTGATTTTCCGAGTTTCACCTGTATAGACACAGTCTGTACCCGTGTTCAGTGAAACATGGCAACAAGGCTATAGTTAAGCTGGTTTAATCATGAGTCCCTTTCCCCAGGGAGCTCTGCAATGGAGTGTTTCATGGGGAAATGCCAACAATCTAAACAAATCTCAGGCAGAGATTATCTGTGCGGTCAGCAAACTACAATTCCCAGTAGCTCCTTTGGAGGAACCCTGACTCTGAAATTGGCATAAATAAATGTGTTGTGTGCATAGGGGCCTCGTGTCCCATTGCCCTAAGGAGAAGAACCGCAACCACATTTCCCTACTTTTGTCTTTGTTAATTAATTTGCAATTGCCGCATGATATAACAAGTTCAGTTTCCATGGGGTGGGACAAAGCTAGGAGGGTTTGGAGTCAAGGGACCGTCTTCTTTGCTCCGTTTATTTATAACTCCAAGGCTTTTCCGTAACGGAAAGAACTTAAATTAGGGAGGAGGAAACCCAGCTAAATTCTTAGATTGCTAATTATAGAACCCTTGCTTTCAATGAGTTTGCAAGTGCTGCTGGAGCAAACGGAGTTTTCTCTAGGTCTAGACAAAAGTGTGACTGAAGTCCTTTACAGGCATTCTTAGCTTGTAGTGTGAGCACTTGTTGCTGGGGTGTGTGGGTGTATTATTGTGGTAGCAAGCTCTATCTCCATTCTGCACATATTTACTGTAAGATCTAAACAACAACAACAACAACAACAACAACAACAACAACCAACCCCTGAAAAGAGATCTGTATTGGTGGAGAGTGGGAATGGTTGAGGAATGCAATATTTAAAAATTCCCATTTGAATTGATCTGATTCACGCCTCCCAATTTAATATGGGGTGGTCAAAACTAAGTTATCCACTGTAGGGAACAAGCCCCTGTTGAGATGGCCATGCTGTAACTCACTCTGTGTAGACTAAAGGTGTAAATATGTGTTATTAAACCATACAGTTGTACCTTGGATCCCAAACGCCTTGCAAGTCGAACGTTTTGGCTCCCTAATGCCGCAAACCCGGAAGTGAGTGTTCCAGTTTGTGAACATTCTTTGGAACCTGAACGACCGACAGGGCTTCCACAGCCTCCAATTGGCTGCAGGAGCTTCCTACAGCCAATCAGAAGACACACCTTGGTTTCCTAATGTTTTGGAAGTTGAATGGACTTCCGGAATGGATTCTGTTTGACTTCCGAGGCACCACTCTATTTCTAAAGGCACAAGAGTCTCCACCACGTTTAATATTGAGATTCTAAAGTAAGGCTGAATTTCTAAATACAGTTCTAGCTAGGGAGTAAAACGTGCCCGACTGAGGCCCTCTCTGATTGTTAAACCACTTTGGGGGTGGTACCTCTGTGAGGGGAATAGAGGTCTGCTAACAGATCTCAACCCCTTAACAAACTACAGCTTGAAGGATTATTTCCAGAAAGCTGTAACTGTTCAAAGTGCTTTGGAAAGTGCAAATACGCTTAGGAGTAGAATATGAATGCCACTCGGCAAATACAGGAGTAGAATATGAATGCCACTCGGCAAATACAGGATGGGTGACACCTGGCTTGAGAGCAGTACATGTGAAAAGGATCTTGGAGTCTTGGTAGATCCTAAACTTGACATGAGTCAGCAGTGTGATGCAGCAGCTAAAAAAGCCAATGCAATTCTGGGCTGCATCAATAGGAGTATAGCATCTAGATCAAGGGAAGTAATAGTACCACTGTATTCTGCTCTGGTCAGACCTCACCTGGAATACTGTGTCCAGTTCTGGGCACCACAGTTCAAGAAGGATACTGACAAGCTGGAATGTGTCCAGAAGAGGGCAACCAAAATGGTCAAAGGCCTGGAAACGATGCCTTATGAGGAACGGCTTAGGGAGCTGGGTATGTTTAGCCTGGAGAAGAGAAGGTTAAGGGGTGATATGATAGCCATGTTCAAATATATGAAAGGATGTCATATGGAGGAGGGAGAAAGATTGTTTTCTGCTGCTCCAGAGAAGTGGACACGGAGCAATGGATTCAAACTTCAAGAAAGAAGATTCCACCTAAACATTAGGAAGAACTTCCTGACAGTAAGAGCTGTTCGGCAGTGGAATTTGCTACCAAGGAGTGTGGTAGAGTCTCCTTCTTTGGAGGTCTTTAAGCAGAGGCTTGACAGGCATATGTCAAGAATGCTTTGATGGTGTTTCCTGCTTGGCAGGGGGTTGAACTGGATGGCCCTTGTGGTCTCTTCCAACTCTATGATTCTATGATTCTATGAAATAGCTAGAGCTCACATCCCCTCCTTATATGAGTGTGTGAAACTGTGGCCTCGACCATCTCTTTCCAGTAATAATGTTGAAACATTTGCAGAATAATTCCAGTAATAATGTTGAAACATTTGCAGTCTCCCCAGGAAGGGTGAAGTTTGAAGGATGATTAATACAAGCTGTTTGTTTTCCCCCAGGCCATGTGTATTTGAAGACACTGAGAAATAAGACAGTGCTGACTTCCGGTTTCTATCACCACCGAAACGGCAGCACCCTTTGCGAGCTCCGCAACAGGGTGATTGTTGAGAGAGGATTTTGGGGGGTAACGAGGGCTGCGTGACCCCCAAAAAAGCCAAGGGGGTGACTCTTGGTTGATCGTTTCCAGCGGCGTTGGACGGGACTCTTGGCATTCTCCAGCCAGCGGCAAGAGAGCGAAGAGACCCAGACGCAAAAAGGAATCAAACACCTCTCAGCAAGAAGCCCCTAAGCCTGAATCGGCGTGAGAGCGGTAAAAACCCCTTTTATTATTATTAAACCCGAGACGTGTTCTCAGCACTGAAAAACTATAAGGGTGGTGAAGAGACACGGAGGATAACTGGAGTGCATAAAAGGAAAGGAAAAGATAAAACAAAAGGTGCTGAGCTGAAAGGAAAGACTTTTTAAAACCGGGGGACAGTGATTGCTAAAGGAGTTTACTATCTCTGTATTAAAACAACCGGGCACGAAAACTAGAGGCTCAGTTTCTGTTTGAAAGTTGAAAAGAGAAAGACTCTCTGGAATAGAGCTTAAATTTGGGGAACACAGATTACTCTTAACGAACTACTTGGAATTGCTGCAGACGACTGCACAGCGTATCGCCCGCAAGTTGTAATAATAATGAAAGGGTTCCGCAAAGTGACGGAGATAGATGGTGTGGGACTTTGAATGGAGAGCTACTAAAACTGCGAAGTGAATTTAAGAGCGAGAGAAAAGCAGAAAACGTTACCTGAAACAAAATGGAGCAGCGTGGGACAAGGATGGGCGGAGACTATTAGGCTACTGGGACTGTGACATCAGAGGCAGAGAGAGGAATGGCGGGGAAGAGAGAGACTGTGTAGAAAGACGAGACGGCGGGAGAGTAGAGCAGCGACATCAGAGGCGTAGAGAGGAACTGCGGAGAAGAGAGAGACTGTGTAGAAAGGTGGAACGACGGGAGAGCAGAGCAACGACATCAGTGGCCATAGCCAGAAATGCAACAAGAGTGCTGCCAAAGGGAATAAAGTGGCAGAAAGAACTGCAAAGGGACTTAAAACTTTAAAAAAGAGAGGAGCAACGACATCAGAAGTCAAGTCGGAACTGTATTAACTGGATCGTGTGGAGGTGGGAGAGGATTAAAATGGGAAGTAAAAAACTTAATCAAAGCACATTGCTTAACCTGCAACAAGCAAGAAGGAACTCTGGGCAAGAAGGAGATATGGAGGTGAAAGAACTGATCCTAAGCTTGAAGGGAGATATAATGGAGATGAGAAAAGAATTTGCTGAACTTAAACTAGATGTAAATGAGAAAATGAGGGGGTTGGAGGAAAAATTGGATAAAGTGAATGAAAAAATAGAAGGGAATTCAAAATCTATAAGAGAATTGGAAACGCAGGTTAAAAAAATAGAGGAAGAAAACAAAGAGTTGGGAAAGACAACCCAAGAAAATAAGGATAAGGTGCAGCAGGTGGACGACTTGACAAAAAAAAACCTTGAAAGAAGTAAGGGATGGCAAAAAAGAGTGGGATAAAGCTAGGAAAGAAAGAGAGGAACAAAGGATACGTCAGGAAGCTACATGGGATGCGTTGGCCTTGCTACAGATGCAGGCCCAGGAGAAATCGCTCAGATTGAGGGGTGTCCCAGAAGAGTTAGAGGGGAACCTGCAAGAGGTAATAATAAAAGAAATAGCGGCATGGCTAGAAATAGAAGAAGAAGTGGTGACAGGAAATGTGGAGTCACTCTTTAGAGTGAACTCAAAGAAAGCTAAGGAAAATAACTGGCCGGGGGACTGTCTAATCACCTTCTACACAAAAAGACTGAGAAACAGAATGTTGCAGAAAAAAAAGGAGAGGAAACTAAAAATTGGAGGACAAAGAATTATAGTGATGAAGGAGGTGCCTCCCCGCTTTTTGAAAAAGAGGGAGAAATATCAGTTTCTTGCCAAAGTACTCAGAGCCAATTCTATCTTTTTTAAGTGGGAGTACCCTCAAGGTTTATCATTTAGCTACAAAGGGAGGTGGAGAAAATTTGTAACCCCTGAAGACGCTGATATATTTTATAGGAGATACAAATCACAACTAGGTGGAGAAAAAACTCCAATAGAAGGAGAAACTGACCAGGAAAAGGAGGAAGGGGAGGAAAGTGAAGACATTGAATAGAAGAGCTACAACTGGTTTTTCCCCCCCTTTTTTCCCCTCTTCTCCTTTTTTTAAGTTAAACCAGTAAATAAACGAACAAATAAATAAATAAAATTTGTGAAAGGTAACGCGTGCTGGAATTAATAATATGAATGTTAAATTAACTACATGGAATGTTAATGGCTTAAATGACAAAAAGAAAAGGAATAGGATAAGACATGTATTAATCAAACAAAAACTAGACATTATATGTCTTCAAGAAACACACATCAAAAAAGAGCATCAAAGATTGTTGATAGACCCAAAACTAGGAGTGGAGTTTATTGCAGCCGACGAAAGGAAAAAAAGAGGGGTGGTGATTTATGCTAAAGCGAACCTAGAACCACAACTACTATACGCAGACCAAGAAGGCAGAATAGTAATAATCCAAATTAAATATTTGGGAGAATCAATTGGTATAGCGGGTATATATGCACCCAACGAAAGAAAGGTGGAGTTCTACAAAAAGGTTGAGGAGAAACTATTAGAATGTATTGAAGGGAAAATGGTATTAATGGGGGACTTTAACGGAGTCTGTAATCCAACGATAGATAAAACTGGGACTGGGAAAGGGAAAAAGATGGGGAAGTTGCCCCAGACGTTTTTTGAGATGGTGAAGATGCTGGATTTGATAGATGGTTGGAGGGTCAAAAACGAATTTGAGAGGGAATATACTTATTTCTCCAATGCAAAAAACGTGGCAAGTAGAATTGATACAATATGGTTGACATCAGAATTGTTAGGAAGGATACAAGAGGTTAAAATTTTACCTAAAACCATATCAGATCATAACCCAATAACTTTACAGTTGAAACCAGAGTGGAAAGTTGGAATGAGGAGGTGGAAATTGAAAGAATCATTGTTGTACGATGAGAAAATAATAGAAGGAGCCAAAGAAACATTAAGAGAATTTTTTGAATTGAATAACAACAAAGAAGTGGAAAATAGAACTGTGTGGGATGCCAGCAAGGCAGTAATCAGGGGTTACTTTATAAAACAAAATGCCATAGTAAATAAAGCCAAAGAAAAAGAAAAAAAGAAAATAATAGAAGAGCTAGAGAAAAAAGAGAAAGATCTAAACAAAAACCCGAATAATGAAAGATTAAAGAAAGAAATTAATATGTTACGAGTAGACTATAAGACTAAAATAGAACAAGAAATGGATTGGAAGATAAGATCATGGAAACAGAACACCTTCGAATTTGGTAATAAGCCTAGCAAATATTTGGCTTGGCAATTAAAGAAAAAGAAAAGTGAGAGAATGATAAATAGAATAAGAGAAGGGGGAAAGACAATAGATAAGCCACAGGAGATAATGAAGAAATTTGTGAAATATTATGGAGAATTATATAAGCAAAAAGAGGAGGATAGGGAAGAAATAAAACAATATTTAGAGTTACATAGATTGAAAATAAATATAGAAGAAAAAACAAAAGAGATAGAAAGCCCAATCACAATACAGGAAATAAAAAGCATAATGAAGAAAAGCAAACCAGGAAAATCACCGGGTCCAGATGGACTTCCGGTTGAGTATTACAAAAAAATGGAAGGTATTCTCCTCAATCCATTAAAAGACCTGATGAACCAGACATTAGAAAAGGGACTAACTCCAGAGTCCTGGAAGGAAGCATATATTACGTTATTACCAAAAACAGAAGTAGACACAGAGATAATAGCAAACTACCGTCCGATATCCCTTTTAAACAGCGACTATAAGATCTTCGCAGGGATAATAGCACAAAGAATAAAAAACATCCTTAAAGAAATAATACATCCAAACCAGGCAGGATTCTTACCAGGGAGGCAGATTGCGAGCAATACAAGAAATGTAATTGATATTTTAGAATACCTGGAATTTAAAATTGATAAAAAAGCAGCACTATTGTTATTAGACGCCGAGAAGGCATTTGATAATGTCTCCTGGGAGTTCTTAAGAAAACAAATAGAGATGATGGGATTTAAAGAAAAAATACAAAATGCCATAGGAGCTATCTACAACCAACAAAAAGCTAGGTTAATATTGAACGGAAATGTGACGGACAGCTTCCTGATAACAAAGGGCACAAGACAGGGGTGCCCATTATCCCCCCTGCTATTTATAATGGTATTAGAAGTATTATTAAATAACATCAGAAATGAGGAAATGGTGAAGGGTATAACGGTCGGCAAAAGGTCATACAAGGTTCGTGCGTTCGCAGATGATATAATTATAACATCACAGGACCCTATTAAAAGTATTCCGAAAGTATTGGAAATCATTAATGAATATGGGAAGGTAGCAGGGCTAAAAGTGAATTATAAGAAAACCATGTTATTAACAAAAAATCTGGATAAAAAAGAAAAGGAAGAATTACAACAACTAACAAGTCTAGAAATAAGAAAGAAAGTTAAATACCTCGGGGTTTGGATTACAGCAAAGAGCCTAAACCTGTATGAAAACAACTACAAAAAAGTGTGGAACGAGATAAAAAAGGATATGGAGCAGTGGAGCAAGCTACAATTATCACTATGGGGCAGAATATCAGTAATCAAAATGAATGTACTCCCTAGGTTAATGTATTTATTTCAGGTAATACCAATACTGGGAGGAATGAAATGTTTTATAGAATGGCGCAAAGACATCACGAAATTCATTTGGAGTGGTAAGAGACCCCGTATTAAATACCAACTACTCACTGATAAAAAAGAAAGGGGGGGCTTCGCGCTGCCTAACCTTGAATTATATCACGCAGCAGCAGGGTTGGTATGGGTGAAAGAATGGATAACCCTGGAAAACCCAGAACTTCTAGACTTGGAGGGAGCTGACAATCGCTTTGGGTGGCACTCTTACTTGCTACATGAGAAGGTTAAAGCCCACAGGGGCTTCTTAAATCATTTGGTGAGAAAATCTTTATATACAATTTGGATAAAATATAGACGAATTTTAGAAAAAAACATACCTCTGTGGGCCTCCCCAATAAATATGATAACAGTCAAAAAAACAAATATGGATGAGAAAAGAGCTACCTACCATGATCTTTTGGAAATAAATCAAAACGAAATTAAATTGAAACAATATGAGGAAATCAAAGATCACCTTTCGGTATGGCTCCAATATTTTGAAATAAATCAAAGATTTAATGAGGACAAAAAATTGGGTATTGCTAAAGAAAAGTCTAAATTTGAAAAAATCTTAATGAATAAAGAAGGGAAACATATCTCACAGATATATGATTTATTGCTCGAGTGGGACCTTATAGAAGAACAAACCAAAACATCAATGGTGAGATGGGCCCAAGACTTTGGGTATAACATTCTCATGGAGCAATGGGAGAGGCTGTGGAAAAAGGACATGAAGTTTACCGCCTGTTACAACCTAAAAGAGAACATCTTAAAAATGTTGTACAGGTGGTATCAAACACCAGATAGATTAGCCAAAATGTACAAAAACCAATCCAATAAATGCTGGAGGTGTGGAACAGAAGCAGGTACACAAATACATATGTGGTGGAAATGTCCCATGATAAACAAATACTGGAGTATGATCTATGAGGAACTTAAGAAAATGATAAAAACAACATTTAAAAAGAAACCAGAGGTCTTCTTATTGAATATAATACCTGAAAATGTAAAGAGCGCTAACAGAACGCTGATGATGTATGGAATAGTGGCGGCAAGAATTCTGCTAGCGAGAATTTGGAAAAGTAATAACATACCCAGCAAACTCGAATGGCAATCGTTAATGAAAGAATATGCACAGCTTGCAAAATTTACAGGAAGGATTAGAGGACAGATGAAACAGAAAATTAAAAAGGAATGGAGATTATTTTATGAATACCTAGAATCAAATTAAATAATAAATAATTAAGCCAACCAGTAGAGTATACCTGAGCCCAAAACAGAACATCTGAAGACCAATGCTGTAGATAAATTAAGAATCGTGCCATGAAAATGAATGTAATCGATGAGGTACAGAGAAGTAACTGGAAGTCAAACCTCAATTTTTTTTTCTTTTTTCTATTCCCTTTTTTTTTCTCCCTTTAGTTTTTCCCCTTGCTTATCTTTTTCCTTGCCTCGTCGTCTCTGAGCTTGTTAGACGAGGTATATATCTTTATTTGTGTGTACTTCTGTATATTGTGATTTATTGTTTTTGTAATACTGTTGTGCACTGTGATTTTTAAATGGAAATCAATAAAATTCTTTTTAATAATAAAAAAAGAGAAATAAGACAGTGCTTGGTGTAACCAGCCTATTTTCTCCCCCAACCAGCAGAGGCAGCCAAACGCCACCAAACCCAAAGGGCATTTGGGGGCAACTACCATTGGCACCATGCCATTCCTGGATTTTGCAGCTGCTCCACTTCAGTGGAACAAATGGGATTTGCCTTCCAGCAAAAGGGATTCAGATGAAACTGTATGGTCCAAGGGTGAGGAAGCTGTGGCTCCAAGAACATAAGAGGACCAAGCCAGCCATTGTCTCTTAGCCCAACCCTACCTCACAGGGTTGTTGTGAGGAGGAAATTGGGAGGGAGATGGCCATGTATGCCAGCTTGAGCATCTTGGAGGAAAGGTGGGCTATAAATGGAATCAATAATATAATAAATTTTTTATTCCATTTTCCAATTTATCCAATTAAAATAATAATAAAAAACAATCTTTTATACAAAACATTTTAAATTTTCATCTTACATCTTGCTCTGCTGAGCTACGACTTCCCCCCCTCCCTTCACGCGGGTTTCTTGTTGACTCCATTTTTGCAGTTCCTTTTTGACTTTTTAAATTGGTTCGTAGGATTTATTTCAATCCTGCAAGTGTTTTTAAAGATCTACAGTTTTTCTCCATGTAATCCACATATTTACTCCAGTCTTTTTGAAACCTTGTCTCCCCTTGGTCGCGAATCTTGCAAGTCAACCTAGCGAGTTCAGCATAATCCATCATTTTAATCTGCCACTCCTCAATTGTTGGTAATTCCTGTAGTTTCCATTTTTGGGCTAACAAAGTCCTAGCCGCGGTTGTCGCATACATAAACAATACTTGATCCTCTTTTCTAATCTCTCCTCCTATTATTCCTAACAAAAATGCTTCCGGATTTTTGGGGAAAGTATATCTAAACATCTTTTTCAACTCATTATACAACATCTCCCAAAATCTTTTTACCTTGTCGCATGTCCACCACATATGATATAATTCGCCATCTCCCTCTTTACATTTCCAGCAAGTTTTGTCACTCATTCTATACATTTTGGCTAATTTAACTGGTGTTAAATACCATCTATACATCATCTTATACACATTTTCTTTCAAGGCAGTACATGCTGTGAATCTTAAAGTTTGAGTCCATAATTTCAACCACACGTCGTATTCAATATTATGCCCAAAGTCTTTTGCCCACTTAATCATCACTTCTTTTGTCAACTCGTCTTTTGTATACCATTCTAACAGCAAATTATACATTTTTGACAGAAGCTTTGTTTTGCCTTCTAGCACTTCTATTTGAAATTTGGACCTTTTGTCCTCAAATCCTATTTTCCTATCTTCCCTAAGAACATCATTTATTTGATGGTATTGTATCCATCCTGTTAAAACTCCTTTAATTTCTTCATAGGGTTTAAGTCTCCATCCTTTTTCAGTCCTTGTCAGGATTTCCTCATACGTGGCCCACCTCCCCTCCATATTTACTTTCTTAACTGTTAATACCTCTACTGGTGAAACCCACCATGGTTTTTTAGTCTCTAACAGCATTTTATTTCTTTCCCACACCTCGTACAGAGGTCTTCTTATCACATGATTTGTAAACCCAGTATGAGACTTCTTTTTATCATAACATAAATATGCATGCCATCCAAATCTGTTATTGAAACCTTCCAGATCTAGCAGATCGGTATTCTTTAGCGTTATCCACTCTTTAATCCAACACATACAAGACGCTTCATAATAAAGTCTTAAGTCTGGTAGAGAGAAACCGCCTCTTTCTTTTCTATCTACCAAAATTTTATGTTTTATTCTAGGCTTTTTCCCCTGCCAGACAAATCTTGACAAAATCTTCTGCCATTCTTGGAATTGTCTTGTACCCTTCACAACAGGTATAGTTTGAAATAAGAATAACATTTTAGGTAAAATGTTCATCTTTATTGCTGCTATTCTTCCTAGGAATGACATATTCATATTAGTCCACCTTTCCAGGTCTTTCTTTATTTCTCTCCATACTGGTTCATAATTGTCACTATATAAATTAATATTCTTTGCTGTCATCCATATTCCGAGGTATTTTACTTTTTTTGCCACGTCAAAACCATATTTTAGATGTAACTCCTGCTTTTCCTCTTTCGTCATATTCATTACCATAACCTTTGTTTTCTGTCTATTTAATTTGAATCCTGCTAATTGACCAAATTTCTCAATTTCTTCTATAGCTTCTGCAACACTTTCCTTGGGATTTTCTAATGTTAAAACTAAATCGTCCGCGAAGGCTTTCACTTTGAATTGTTTTGCACCTACTTTGATTCCTCTAATAGCGGAAAGGTCTCTTAATCTATTCAATAGTACTTCCAGGACCATGATGAATAATAAAGGAGATAAAGTATCTGAAGAAGTTGGTATCTGAAGAAGTGTGCATGCACACGAAAGCTCATACCAAAATAAAAACTTAGTTGGTCTTTAAGGTGCTACTGAAGGAATTTTTTTATTTTAAGGAGATAAAGGACACCCCTGTCTGGTTCCTTTTGTGATATCAAAATATTCTGTTAATGTGTTATTAATTATCAATCTTGCTTTTTGTTCTGAATATATTGCCTCGATCCCATTCAAAAATGAATCTTGCCAACCATCGATTCCAAATTCCTCTTCATGAACTGCCAAGATATATTATCAAATGCTTTCTCTGCATCCACAAACATTAATACTGCTGGCTTGTCTATCTTGGTTTCCAGGTACTCTATTACATCTATAATATGTCTAACATTGTCTTTTAACTGTCTACCAGGAAGAAAACCAGCTTGATCCTTATGTATCATTTCATTCAAAACTTCTTTCAATCTCTTAGACATTATATCTGCAAAAAGCTTATAGTCATTATTCAATAATGAAATTGGTCTGTAATTTCTAACTTCTAAGCCGTCCGCTCCTGGTTTTGGAATCAATGTTATATACGCTTCCTTCCATGTATTTGGGATCTTTCCTCCTGCAACAATATCGTTCATCACTTCTTCTAAGATCGGTACCAACTGTCCATTTAGAACTTTATAATATTTCGCTGATAGTCCATCTGGTCCTGGGGCTTTTCCTAGTTTCATTCTCATTATTGCATGATGTACTTCTTGTGCTGTTATCCTGTTATTAAGTTTCTTTCTTTCCTCTTCTGGGATTTGTTTCAGTCCATATTTTCTTAAGTAATCACTGATCTTCTTCTCCTCTTCTTTCTTTTTACAATACAACTCTTTATAAATTTTTTGAAAGGCTTTCTTAATTTCCTTTGGTTCCTCAGTCACTCTTCCCTCCATATTTATCTTAGTTATTATGTTTTGATTTTGACGTTTCCTTAATTGCCAAGCCAACAGTTTTCCTGTTTTATTAGCTGATTCGAATTTTTTTTGTCTCATCTGCTTTATTTTCCACTCTATCTCCTGATTGATCAACATAGAGAATTGTGTCTGTAACATCTTTATGTTATTTTTAATTTGTTGATTCTCTGGTTTATCTATCAGGTTTTTCTCATTTTCCATGAGACATTTCAAAATTTCCTCCTTCTTCTTTTCTTTCTTTCGTTTCAGGAAACTGTTTTGCTGTATTAGAAAGCCTCTCATCACTGCTTTGCTTGCGTCCCATACCATGTCAAGTCCAGTGTCTTTATGTAAATTCCAGTGGAAATAGTCTTTCAGGACATTCTTGGCTTTTTTCACAACCTCTTTGTCTTCGAAAAGCTCTTCGTTCATTCTCCACCTAAAAGAATTTTGGTCTTTGCTTTTCAATTCCATGAATATTGAGTTATGATCATAAATGGAATCAATAATAAAATAAAAGTCCCATTATTTTCTGATTCAGTAGTTTCTCTTGCACTCTAGGAAGTTTAGCTGTGACTTTGGAAACCGCCAAGGCAGGTGCTTAAGGGCTCGGCACCGTGAAAAAGCAAATTCCTTAAATGCTTAAGAGATGAGTGAAAGCACTTCTCTGTTCAGCCTCCGAATTACGTCATGGCTCCTGGTCAGATACCTGCTTTAATCCCAGCCTCATTCCTTGGCCCACCCCAGTGACGTTCCTCTCTGGAATGTGACTCGCAATCCCAGAGGGTTGTTCGTAGGCAACTCGGGTGGGAAAAGAACAGCAGGACAGTTTGGAGGGAAGCCTGCCAGATTCAACTGCACAGCCTCCTGGATCCTGGTATCCTCTAGATCAGGCATGTCAAACCTGCGGCCCTCCAGATGTTTTGGCCTACAACTCCCATGATCCCTAGCTAGCAGGACCAGTGGTTGGGGAAGATGGGAATTGTAGTCCAAAACATCTGGAGGGCCGCAGGTTTGACATGCCTGCTCTAGATGGTTTTGAGTTTGACTACAATTCCCATTAGTCCCAGCCATCATGGTGATGGGAGTTGTAGTCCAAACGACTGTCGGATGCTGGAGCGTCTAGCCCATGCACTTCCATTAAGGGTGGATAGAATCATAGATAAAGCAGGGCAAGCCCAAAAGAAAATCAGATGTGCACATATGGTTGGCTGGCACATCCAGAATAGACCCTAAATCCAACTCTCTATCATTTATTTATTTATTTATTTATTTATTTATTTATTTATTTATTTTCTATCTATACTGCTTTATATTTTTGAGAAAAATCTCAAAGCAGTTTACAGCCTATTTAATCAATAAATCAATAAAACAATCTGATGAAAGTCAGTTACAGGTAGGTAGCCGTGTCGGTCTGAGTCGAAGCAAAATAAGAAAATTCCTTCAGTAGCACCTTAAAGACCAACTAAGTTTATATTTTGGTATGAGCTTTCGTGTGCATGCACACTTCTTCAAAAAATGTATTTCTTGCATAGATTGGTTCATTGTTAGGTTGATTGGTTCATTGTTAGGTTGATTGGTTCATTGTTAGGTTGACTAGCCACTATGGATGTGGAATCTCTATACACCAACATCCCACACAATGATGGTTTACAAGCCATAAGGAACACCATTTCTGATAAAACCACAGCGGACTTTGCTACCAAACTCTGCCACTTTGTCCTTACCCACAACCACTTCAAATTTGGTGATGACCTGTTCCTCCAGATCAGCGGCACAGCCATGGGCACCCGCATGGCCCCACAGTATGCCAACATCTTCATGGCAGACTTAGAACATCGTTTCCTAGACTCCTACCCACTCAAACCTCTCTTGTACCTACGATACATTGACGATATCTTTATTATCTGGACACATGGACAACAGACCCTGGAAACCTTCCACCAGACATTCAATGACTTTCACCCCACCATCAACCTAACAATGAACCAATCTATGCAAGAAATACATTTTTTGGACACTACTATAAAAATACAGGATGGACGTATAGACACCACCTTATACAGAAAACCAACTGACCGACAAACATATCTACATGCTTCTAGCTACCATCCCAAACATACCAAACAATCCATCGTATACAGCCAGGCCCTACGTTACAACCGTATCTGTTCCAACTCTACAGACAGAGAATCTCACCTAAGAGATCTACAGCAAACCTTTTTAGAACTAAAATATCCACCTGATGAAGTTAAACAACAGATCAACAGAGCCAGACTGATACCTAGGGAGAACCTGCTGCAAGACAGACCCAAAAAAGAAAATAACAGAACACCACTAGTCATCACATACAGCTCCCAAGTTAAAACAGTACAACGCATCATCAGAGATCTACAGCCTCTCCTGGACAATGACAGCTCCCTTTCTCAAGCTCTGGGAGGAAGACCTTTCATTGCCTACAGACAGCCACCCAATCTTAAACAACTCCTCACCCACAATAATACAACCACCAGACTTAACATGGACACTGGTACCAGAGCCTGCAATAAACCCAGATGCCAACTTTGCTGCCACATACACCCGGACAACATCATTACTGGCCCCAACAACATCCAACATACCATCTCAGGACTATTTAATTGCTCATCTTCTAACATTGTGTATGCCATCAAATGCCAACGGTGCCCTTCAGCTCTCTATATTGGACAAACAGGCCAAACCCTACGCCAAAGGATAAATGGACATAAATCTGACATCAGGAACCATAAGACTGAAAAACCAGTAGGAGAACACTTCAATCTCCCAGGACATTCTATACAAGATCTCAAAGCAGCTGTTTTATTACAGAGAAATTTCAGGAACAGACTGGAAAGGGAAGTTGCTGAATTGGAAATCATTACCAAGCTTAAAACCATGGAAGCACCTGGGATGAATAGAGATATCGGATTCTTATCTCATTATGCATGATCAAGCTTTCTTTAGCACCTCAGCCCAGGACTAATTGCAGCCATCAGCAGCCATTAACACCCATCTACAGGTTTACCACTCCCATCAGCCCATCTCCCATTCCCACCCACCACCCTCTGTATATATATAGGGTCTGACACTTCTGTTTCTAGTGTATCTGAAGAAGTGTGCATGCACACGAAAGCTCATACCAAAATATAAACTTAGTTGGTCTTTAAGGTGCTACTGAAGGAATTTTCTTATGATGAAAGTCAAATATAGAGTATACAGTCAAAGCAACATAACAGAAAACTTAAATATTATCTTAGAACATTACAAAGGAGGTCAACTACAGAATACATATTTAACACGGAAGGGCTGGGTGAGTCTTAAAATCTAATAAAAATAGATAGGTATGTTTCAAAGTCCTCTCATTTAAACCCGATTAAAACATACGGTCAGGTCTCTTCCCCCAATACTGCCCACGTTTCAGAGTGCAGAAGCATCAATCCTGCTAGGTGCAGTTTTGCCAGCTGTTTCCCTGTGACAAACACAGCTGGTGAGCAGAGGGTTCGATCCTGCTCCGTTTGACTGCATGCGAGTGTTCTCCTGCTTGAAACAGAGACATACAGTCAAAGTTTGTGTATGAATGCACATACAGCATTGGTGAAAATAGCATGCAAAGATGGTATTTGTGTTAGATCATGGAAGCCAAGACTAAAATTTGGGGCATACACTCTTTGATGAGAGAACTCCAGCAGAGATTTAGCATTACAAATCATGCAGCAAAGAAAAGCATGAAAATATCTGTAAAACCTTTAAAGTGTGTCCTTCGAGTAAGTCCCCAAAATATCCCCTTTTAAATTCTCCTAGCTTTCCCACTTCCCTAGCACAGAGATAGACCACGTGTTTACTAAATCATAAAATGGTTTACTTACAAAACTGTTCAAAGGTCAGATTCATGTGCTTTTCCATGCAGCAGTTAGGAAACATGCACAGGCAGTTAAAATGTTGCTTAGTTAACAGAAGGCAAAAGTTTCTAAACTATTGATATAGGGGGCAGGGAACCCACTAGTTTCAGATTCCATTCTGATCTGAAACAAAAAAGACTGGCTGAGTTTGGACTGACCCGCTCAGAGCTCCTTACATACTGAAATCCATATGGAGGGAAAGAAATAGCAAAGGCTTGGTAACTCATTGCCTCTCAAGGTGAGGGGTCATGGCATAGGCTAAGCCTGGCAAAACAGCTTATTCAAAGGTTTAACTCCTTCATGTGCACTAATTAGATTCAAACATGATAGAATTATATGAGGCTGGAACCCTACAATTTGGACTGCATTAGGTTAGGGAAACCATTTGCCCAAAATTTGTATAATTAAACAAAAGTGCAAACCACTATGAATGTGCTAGATAAGAAATGCACTCTGAAATGCTGGCGAATTTTTGTGAAGACTTTAGAAGAAGAAGAAAATCACAAACTGAGATGGAAATGTGGTGAAGCATAGCTGCCAAGTTATCCCTTTTTTACAGGGATTTTCCCTTATGCTGAATAGGCTTCCTCGCAAGAAAAGCGAAAACTTGGCAGCTATGTGGTGAAGTGAATTTGAGATTTGAAAAAAGAAAAACAGAGAGAAACCGAAATTGGTGGTAATACACTCCTGGTCAGGAGCGTGAAACTGCCCCCGCTCCCTCTAACCATCACTTGCAAACCTAGTTCTTTTCAGAGTTCTGACTCTGAGCCACCCAAGAAAGATCCGCTAAGGCTGAGGTGAGTCAGCATGACTGGAACCCGAAAGCAGAGCAGAACACCACAGGAATCTCCTTATTGGGAAGGTGGCATAATTGCCTTGTTTTCAAACTCTTTGCTCGTAAAAGAGGCCATCAAGAGCCTGCTTCCTTCTGTTTTCTTCTTAGAGAATTTGATTTAATTGTGCAAACCTCTCTGGATGCAATTTGGGTGTATGAAAAAGGTTTAAGCATATTCAACAGCAATTTAAAGCCTGTGACTTCCCCCAGAGAATTCTGGGAACTGAAGTTTGCCCCTCACAGAGCTACAGTTTCCAGCACCCAAAACAAACTACAGTTCCCATGATTCTTCAGGAGGGAGTTGTGGTTTAAATATGCACTTCATGGGTGGCGCTGTGGTCTAAACCACTGAGCCTCTTGGGCTTATCGATCAGAAGGTCGGCGGTTCAAATCCCCACAATGGAGTGAGCTCCCATTGCTATGTCCCAGTTTCTGCCCACCTAGCAGTTCGAAAGCACGCCAGTGCAAGTGGATAAATAGGTACTGCTCCGGCGAGAAGGTAAATGGCGTTTCTGCGCGCTCCGGTTTCTATGTCTGTGGACAAACGCCGGCTCCCTCAGCCTGAAAGCGAGATGAGTGCCACAACCCCATAGTCACCTTTGACTGAACTTAACCGTCCAGGGGTCCTTTACCTTTACCTTACCTAGATATGCTTTAATTTCATTGTGTGGATTTATACATTTAAGACAGTGTCAGAAATTAAAATGCATCCACCTGGCACCATTCAGAGAAGCATGGATGCTACTGGGTAGCCTTTGGGGATGCATTGAAGGTCCCAACAGAAGGAACTCCTTCCAGAGGACCCCCTCTGCTCAAGCCCACAACTGACCTGTCCAAACAGCCAGCGTTTTACCCAAACAATAAGTAACATTGTGCTCTGTGAGGTAGCAGTTGTGAGTGGCATTGTCCCTTCAACTCATCCCAAAAGTTGGGTTTCTGGTATAAATCAGAATTCAGATTGTTTGGGTTTCAAGACTGCTCTATGTGGTCAGTATAAGGGAAGGCTTAGTCAGCAGTGATTCAAACAATTATGGGATTAAGAGTGCCCAGGGGAATCCAGGAGAAAGGGGAAGAAGTCTGTCTGCTTTTGCCACATGGCCTTCCCATAGCTGCCAAGTATCCCGTATCCGCCGGGAAAACCCATTTTTTCTTACCGTTTCCCGGCGGTCTCCCGTTTAGCGAAAAATCCCGGTATTGTCCCTTAAATCGGGATACTTGGCAGCTATGAGTGGAGGAGAATGCAATTGTTAGCAACCCTAATTACCCGGCCATTTTTCTGGTGCCGCTTGCCCTTCGATGGGCACCAGAAAATGGCGGCGGCGGTGCCGGAAGTCGCTTCCGCGCATGACCGAAAGTTGCGTGACGCGACTTCCGGTGGCGCTTTGCCCTTCTATGGGCATCAGAAAATGGCGGCGCCGGCGCCGAAAGTCGCTTTTACGTGTTTCCGGTCATGCGCGGAAGCGACTTCCGGCGCTGGCGCCATCATTTTCTGGTGCCCATAGAAGGGCGAAGCACCATCGGAAGTTGCGTCACGCAACTTCCGGTCATGCGCGCACTGCCGATCCCGGATATTTATGACCCGGACTTGGCAGGTATGGGCCTTCGTCTTTCCCCCAGTTGCCTCATATGCAGGGCCGGTGCTAGGGTTTTTTGCGCCCTAGGCGAGATCACCTTCTGCCCCCCCCCCCAATTTCCAAGAGTTGTTGACCTTTTTTAGAAAAAAATATAAGTGGAATAAAAAATAAAATATAAATAAATAAAAATAGACAATAGAAAAAATAGAAAATAGAAAAAAATTAAAAAGTAGAAAAAATAAAAATAAAATAAAAAATAAAAAGAGAGTTCCTTGGTTGTTGGTGAGGGGAAGTGGAGGCAGTGAGAGATTTTACTTTCTTGGGTTCCATGATCACTGCAGATGGTGACAGCAGTCACAAAATTAAAAGACGCCTGCTTCTTGGGAGAAAAGCAATGACAAACCTAGACAGCATCTTAAAAAGCAAAGACATCATCTTGCCGACAAAGGTCCGTATAGTTAAAGCTATGGTTTTCCCAGTAGTGATGTATGGAAGTGAGAGCTGGACCATAAAGAAGGCTGATCGCCGAAGAATTGATGCTTTTGAATTGTGGTGCTGGAGGAGACTCTTGAGAGTCCCATGGACTGCAAGAAAATCAAACCTATCCAGTCTGAAGGAAATCAGCCCTGAGTGCTCCCTGGAAGGACAGATCCTGAAGCTGAGACACCAATACTTTGGCCACCTCATGAGAAGAGAAGACTCCCTGGAAAAGACCCTGATGTTGGGAAAGATTGAGGGCACTAGGAGAAGGGGACGTCAGAGGATGAGATGGTTGGACAGTGTTCTCGAAGCTACCAACATGAGTTAGACCAAACTGCGGGAGGCAGCAGAAGACAGGAGTGCCTGGCATGCTCTGGTCACGAAGAGTCGGACACGACTAAATGACTAAACAACAAACAACAACAACAACAACAACAACAACAACCACTCAATGCCCACCCCCACTCCCAGGGCAACGCACACAAACGAGCAGGGCAGTCTCGAGCAGGTCGCGTGCCCTGGCGCTGAGGGGCGGAGATCGCTCCGGCGCCCCCGCCCCGCGCCACCGGGACTCTACCTAGAGCTGGTCCTGCAAATGAGTAATTTTGCGCATGAATTTATTCGGTTTGGGATCAAAGTGCTGCA